>NW_003298786.1:723758-834491 GCF_000151645.1 Tuber melanosporum
TTCATCTGTCAACTATCGTACCTTTCACCGATAATGTGATCAGTACCTTGTAAATATGTTACAAATATGCACAGACTTGAGCTTTGGTCTTACTTTAGCTAGCTATTTCTTGATATTGGCTTCTCTGTGTATCCTATCCACCAGATATTTGTTAGAAAATTATATCCTATTAGTCAGGGGTACCAGCGGTTAGTAGTTATCAGAGGAGAGAGAAAGGCCCTGTACATATTGATCCCTGAAATCTGATATGGCCATCTTCCATTTGCATTGGACCTGCTGGATAATGGTGCAAGACGGTTACTGTGTAAGAATTGGTATGTGACCTGATAGAAAGGTATTATCCAGTGGTTGGTGCTCACATACATAAGTGAAGAAACTTTTCATAGTTGTAACCGGTATGAGTAGTCGGTTATTAGTTTGGTTTTATGTTTGGTTTTAAGTATCGCTTTGATACTTAGTTTGTTTTAAGTAGCGCTTAATACTTAGTATTGTTTTATGTTTTGTTTTAACTATTGCTTTGATACTTGGTTTGTTTTAAGTATTGTTTGATACTTAGTTTTGTTTTATGTATTGTTTTAAGTATCGTTTTGATACTTGGTTTGTTTTTACCAATGAGTATTGGTTAATACCTTTGATTAGCTTCATTCATTCTAGCCATAGACATGATTTGTCTATTTAAAGACTGCCTGATCCCATGATGGAAAAGGTAGACTTTGACAGACAGTATTTCAATATACTTGGTTGAATGGGTACTTCTTTGTTCCTCAGTATACCCTCGAACCCTCCTTTAGTTCTCAGCTCTCACCTCCTCTCTGAAAGAGCAGGTTATCTGCCAACTATCGTATCTATTACTGATAACATGATTAGCACTTTGCGAACACCTTACATTTTTTTAACCTCCGCATGTGGTTAAGAACCTGTCCTCAGATTTGGGCCTGATCAACCTATCGATATCAACCTTAGAACGCTAGCGGAGAGAAGCGGCAGAATCACGGCATATTCAATTTCATCTCAAAACCAACATAGAGTCATTGTCGACTAGAAGCGGAAAGCAAAACCCACCACAAGACCTTAGAAGAAAGAAACAACCCTGGCCCTCTGCTAATGAGTCGGGAGAACCTGCAAACACAGAAGACATACAACCCCAAGGAGAATTCCCTTCTCCACCAACAAAAAAGCCTTCCTTTGAACCTCCGATGGACCTCGAATCCAGTTGCAAATCGGATATGCCTAGTTCAGTTAGAGGGCCTGCTGGAGGAGGAAAGTCTCGGGCTCGACCTGACAAAGAGGAAGTACCTGCAGCATTTGAACCCCCTAAGTTCAAACTCCACCTCCCAGCGAAGTTTACAGTAGAAGGAAAAGACCTCAAACCTGAAACTTTTGATTGATGGGTGACTGAAATCACACACTACCCTCTCCTACAAGGGAAAGATGTGGAAGACCCTACAACCAGACTATACATTAGATCATTCAGTGAAGGAAAGGCAACCGACACTTACCACCAATGCTATAAGGAATACAGCAGAAACATAAGATTAAGAGGATCCACTTTTCTTGATTACCTGAAAGGCCAATTCCAATCCTCTATCACCAATGACCTCCTATACAACAAATTCAACCCGCTCCAGCAAGTTAATGGAACGCATGTGAAGATAATCACAGATGTAGCTACGGATCTAATGATTTCTAAGGACCGAATGAAGACAGGAAGCATTTCTAACTTCATCCTTAAGTGACGATTCTATGATACTATGCATCCTACCCTCCGGCAAGAGGTATATCCACTCGAGGAAGACGACGACGATATTGCAATAATAATTGCAAGAGCAGAACTAAAGGATGCCATTCTCCATGAGACCAAAGCATACAAGGCGCAGACATCCTCTATCAGGAATAGCTAACCACGACACAAGCCCTCCAATAACTCTGAAGATGATACCCCATGGGTTTTCAACAAGAAAACCAAATCCTCCAAAGAATTGAGACGATAAAAAGAAGAATTCTTTGAATGCAGAAAAACAGGACACATGCTGAAGAACTGCCCTACAAAAAAAGGGAAAAGAAAAGCGATTAAGCAAGAGGCATCGGCTAACAATATTGAGAATGATGGTGATGATGCCCAATCCAGTTAATATGAGGAGATCTATATCAGATATATCGATATGGAGTGCAACAGTGTCCGACCTCCTGCTACAATTAAAGCACACACTGCCCTGTAAGGTACTATTCTGATTAATGGCAAGAGGGTTCTAGTCTTATTCGACACCGGCATGGTCGGAAGAGATATGATCAGCAATGCCTTTGTCTCTGTCCATGGACTCCCAACTCAAGACCTTAACAAACCCATACCAGTCAATATGGCAGTGAAGGGATCACGATCAACATGCCATAAAACCTACAGTGCAACTATTGGACTTAGATCTGCCATCCTATCACCCCATGAAATGCTAGTCGAAAACTTAGCCAAATATGATGCCTTGATAGAGATGCCATTCCTGAATTACCATAAAGCTGTAATCAGGTATGGGGAATCAACCATCGATTTCCGAGATCAGAAGGTCAGAGTTTCTTGCAAGCCAATAAGTATAGAGTACCAAGCCACAGCCTGTGAAGCAACTGCCCAATGCCTATTGGATGAATACTCTGATGTTTTTCCCAATCAAATTACTGAAGAACTAATACCTATAAGACAAGTGAATCACCACATCCGTCTCCGAGACCCCTCTAATCTTAAAAACCAACCTATCTACTGAATCCCTGACGTATACGAAAACCCACTAAGTAACTGGATAAACCAACAACAAAGAAGAGGAGTCATCTACCGAGCAGAAGCACCAGGTGCTGCATCCATGTTTGTCCAACCCAAAGCAGATGGCAAAAGAATCCGCCCCTTAGCTGACCTCAAACTACGAAATGAAAACATGGTTATGGACTACTCCGCCATTCCAAATCAAACCCAGATGCTGAATGCAGATGGATGGGCTAGATTCCGAAGCAAGATTGACCTAAGTAATGCCTATTTCCAGACAAGGTTCGATCCAGAAAGCGAACGCTACAACAGTTTCAAAACACCCTTTAGAAGTTTCATTAGCCGAGTTATGTTACAAGGTAATATGAATGCGCACGCCATCTTTATGCAAATTATGGAAAACCTCCTAAGCAAATACCTCTACCATTTTGTATGGGTTTACATCGATGATATTCTCATTTTCTCAAACTCCAAAACGGAACATACCTACCATATAGGTTTGGTTTGTACCAGACAAAGGGAAGCCAAGTTCTACGCTAGCAAGAGCAAATCAATCCTATTTGCCGATAAACTCGATATCCTTGGAGATGTGATAGATGATGAAGAAATACATGCAGCCTCCGGAAAGATATCCTGTTTAACAGAATGGACAACACCCCAAAATCAGAAGGAACTCATGCCATTCCTTGGACTAGTCAACTATATCTCCCAGTTCCTACCACACCATGCCACTGTGATAGCGCCACTCACAGACCTTACCGGCAATGCAGAATTTGTCTCGACCTATACTCATAACCAAGCCCTTACCAACATCAAGGAATTGATTAAAAACGCCAATGTTATACGACCTATCAACTATAGTAAACCAGACCCGATATGGCTGATTACTGATGCATCGGACATTAGAGTTGGAGCATGGGTTGGACAAGAAGCCTCTCATGAAACGGCAAGACCAGCGGCATTACACAGCAGGAAGTTCACTAATTCACAAATGAACTATGGAACGAAGGACAAGGAGGCCCTTGCTGTAATTGATACTCTTGCCACTTTCAACCACATTCTGATGGGCAATACCTTCACCATTGTTACCGACCACCCACCTCTCACAAATCTTAAGACAGAAAAGGTACCTGGAAGGAGAAGAATACAATGGATAGGTGAGATCAGCAAATACGATGCAAAAATCATCTATACTCCTGGAAGAACGAACTATTTAGCTGATGCTCTCTCCTGCCTATATGAGAATCAAGAACTCACAGACCCTCCTCTTGTTCATGACCACACAAGACAAAGTGAAGACAGCTCTGACGACACCTCCTATGAACAAGAACCATTGATGGCTACCACCAGCTCTGCCGCTTCCTCTAATCCTTTCTCTTACACCACATACAGAGCTGCCGGAACCGAACGAGGAAAGGACATTGATGACAAGTGCAAAGATGATCGCACCCTCCGCAGCACACCTCCTCATGAGCTTGAACAAAGCAGACTCCCTTGGTCCCACTATTACCTCTATACTTGCCCCTTTCACAAGACTGAAATTAAATTCGACCACAGATACCAGCGACCATAGTATATGCCTGCTGATGATTCCAAAAACACCAGTTTCGACACTGCAGAAGGAGCAGAAGAGGTAATAGATGATATTCATAATGAATCAACCCAACCTCACCTCACTCTTAGCCCCACCCTAAGACGACACCAAGGTCTTGAAGAACTCAAACAAGCAGCAGCCTACATAGATGCAATATCTTACCTACACACCCCACAGTCAGCACCGCTATCCTCCCATCCCATAATCGATTCACGACCACTATACGGTGGACCCTTACAAGTATACAACAATGAAACCATTGTTTCTGTCATGTCTCCCACGATTCCCGAGCATCGCCAACAACTCTATGGAACCTTTGAAGAAGAGGAAGCCCCTATCGAACCGACAAGAGGCTCTCTCATTGAGGATGAACGAGATGTTAGATCAACTACAGAAGAATTAACCTCCTCCTTTCGAAGCCAAATGATAGCAGGATATCGCCATGACCCAATCTATTTCAAAGCGATGGATATCATTTCTTTCTCTCGCTTCCTGCAACGAGCCCAGCAGTGCATGTCAATGTTTGAGTTTGGTGGGTTCTGTATTCAGCAACAAATCGCATTTCTTACTTTTCTCCTGGTGCGGTTAATCACGGCGAGGGAATGGGATGTGGTTCTAGAAGCCTGCGCTCGCTGTTATTTCTTTGCTTATTTCTCAGGATGGCTCAGCACGGCTGTACCATCAGCCGCATTCTGAAAGTTCTGATACCTTCCTCTGTACCTCAAGAACTTACCTATTAGCGACAAGAGAACAAGTCCTATAGGTGACCGCTTTTAGATGTTCCTCCAAGGATATTGTAAAATTTTATCAGTTCGTTTTGCCGGAGATGGGAGAAGGGGTTAAGGAACCATTAAAAACGCCGGGGGGTATGAGGGAGGGTAAGCGGAGTCTGCAAATGCGGCTGTACGTGTCATTGAGCCCTCAGACCAAGAAACCAGTATGGTATCATATCTAATGGAAGCTGTACTGATTCCTGGGCCAAATCTCCATAGCTGCTCCAAGGTTCACATGACCAAAAGCAATAGCAGTAGAGGAGTGGAAAATTTCGAGTGATTGCATTTACATGGGTGGACCGCTGAGGGGCAGGGGGGATAGAAGAGAACCGGTTTCAAGGATTACCTTCTCTCTGATTCTCATATTCCTGCATAGGGAAAATTGGAAGGAAGTTATACCTTTGGAGAATGTCATCACGCTATTTGATTTAGTATTATATTGTGACTCTGTATGTTTCTCGGGTTATAGTAAAATTTGCGAATAAATGTGAAGAGTCAGGAATACAAACTTATCAATAGAGTGACGGGCCATGGCGGGGAGCCTTAGGACTTGGACCCGATCTACCAAAAGCTTAGCTTAATGTATCGCACTATACTAAATTTCCCTCTTCAGTATAGCAGTAGGTAGGGCTTGTGTGGTGGCAGGGAATCCAAAATCCGACATTTATTTTTAAACTCGTATGACTCTTCCGCTCCTGAGTGGTTCGTTCGGAATAGTGTTCTTCCACTACCAGGAGTGATCTGCCACCGTACACTCTGGAACGTGAGCCGTGATAGTAACGATCATACAGTAAACTGCCCTAAGTTCGAAGGGGAAAAACCTGATCTCCGGGGGGGATCTTGAAGTTAGAAGGCTTTTTTTATAGCTAGTTACTCCGAAAAATGACAATGCGCTACTATTGCGGGGGAAATCTTTTGTTTTCCGACTGCAAATACCAGTCATCCGACCACTTCGCAGTAGCTCTACGACCTCCGCCCAACCAGAAACTGGCTATAATTCAGATTGGCGAAAGCAGGAAGAACAACTAGGTACGATATGAAAACTTTACACTTACTCTATCACCGAACCCCATGGCGCACTCTGATTTACAGCTTAATTCTACAAATGGCTCCCCATCTCCAAGTCCAACAATGAACTTTAAAGACTTCTTTAGACGATGAGTTGCCCTTAGACACTCCACGCTCGGAATGGATGTTTTCATACATTTTTGTAGAGTGGCTAGCTGAATAGAATTTTATCACTAGGATTTTGTCTTTCAGGGACTCCCCCTCCCAACAAGCTAATTCCAAATCCTTTTCCAAATCCTTTTTTACATAAGGCCTCAGCTAGTACTGGCGGAAGCAATTTAGTCGCAAATAGTTCCATGATATCACCCCCCCCCTTCGGATACTTTTTAAATGTAAATGTTTGCTTCCAGGTTCCCAAACAGGAGCTCAGTCAGCTCTCCTAGATCGAGGTTGAACAATCGTTTAGCAAAGTACTTTATATTGGCCTCTTTGTTTATACGGTTAAGAAATGTTTGTTCTTGAGGATCCTCCAGTGTGGTAAGGTCGTCGAGAACTACTGTCTGTGCCCTTAGACTCTTTTCCGTAAATGGAAAGACTATCGCAACATGTGTTTGTCCACTTCTGTGCAACAGCCACAGTCCCACATCCCGGACCCCTTGATCATGGGCCTCAGCCCAAGTGGCTTCGCAAATAACAGTGAGAAATTCTCTATCGAGCAATTGAAGATAAGCATCTTGGGGTTTTTTCCGATGCGTATGACGAAGTGCACTAAATGAGAAAAAATGTTAAACAATGGATTTCATGGAGATGCTAGCTGGGGGAAAACTAACAGAAATGTAATACTGTATGGTGAGTTTGCATACAGTGTAAAAGAAAACAAGTGCACCGATTCTAAAAAGTATATGATGTAAAATAAGCAACAATCTACTGCCATGCACCTGATCGCTATATACCCAAGGCAAATTGGTCACAACCACTCCCTTCAGTAAAGCAACTGTGCGACCCGCCACAGCACCTAACATTTCCTGTCCTTCTCCACCCTCTGGTGTTTTAACAAATCTCCCTCAAGTTTGATCTCTGAAATTATACCCCCTTGTAGCGGCTCGGTCGCAAGCAAGAGTTCAGCCTTCACCACCCCGACCTTTGCGTCATCCCCAAGCATTGATCCTAGCTATTGCTTGCTCCTCAAAGGTGATCCAGATCTTTTCATGCTCCCAAAACCAAGCCTGAAACTCTATCTTGAAGACCTATCACTTAACTGTTTCTGAATCCACTCCTGTAGTCTTGTATCCCTTGACTGATTGAAAATCCACTACTGCTGTCTTGTCTCCCATAACCGTGATTGGCCCAAGTGCCTTGCTCAATTCTCTCTTAGTATCATAAAAGACAAGAACTGTTGTTGGTTCGTTTGTATTTTGTCCTCCTGGAGAGGTGGTTGGAGTGTCCGAGAGCTAAGATGCTCAAGATAGAGTCCGCCCAAACTAGGAGAGAGTGATGGCACTTGCCCCCAACCATTCATCAATACTTACTTTCTCTCAAGTACTTGGATCGATAGCGACACATCAGTACGGACGACTGCTCCGGACTGACGGGTTGGCACGCAGATTTCTCAAGATGTGGGATGTGCCACGTCTCTACAGGTGGCGGCTGGGACCTGTAGGTGACCGCCGAAAGATGCCATTTGTGCTAAGACTGCAGGGCCCGGGCGTCAGCGCCTCCGACAGCAGTCTTTACAAAGGATCAACGACATGCGCCGCCGCCCCCACCCACCCTCTCCGAGACGCCCGGGACAAGGTATGACCGGGGCCTACCCATTCTAGCACGTCTTTCAATAAGCTCGCCTCTACTTTGCTTGCAGCCTGTTTTCGCTTCCTCCCACTTGTCATCTTTGTAGGGGTAGATGATATTTATTGTTGTAATTATATTTGAGAGGAGAAGGATGCTAAATGGAGGGGAAGGTGTCCAATGAGGAGGGAGGGTGTTAAGGGAACCGGAAAGGCTTTATGACAGAAGGGAAAGGTGTTAAATAGTGGAGGGAGTAGGATAGGGTCAGAAGGAGCTCTTGGGAGAAGCAATTCATGAGCTCGGACTCATGGACTATGGGAGAGTGTAGGTGAACTGGATCAACAATATTGGTGAAGATACAATTGCTGGTAAACGCTGCGGCCCTCGCTTTCCCAAGATAAAGTGGTCTTGGATAACACCAGGAGTAGTGTAACGGTGCTCTTACCACAGCAGTCACGCGTCTCGTCCTCTATCTGGTCTTGTTTAAGCACCCTCCTCCAAGTTTGATCCCCTTGATTTGTCTGTCTATCAGTAGCTTCGTAAAAAAAACTCTGTTTTCACCCAGTCCAAGTGATGCCATCTCGAAGCAGTTATCTCGACTATTGCTTGCTCCTGGAAGGCTCCCCGAATCTTTTCCACATCCAGCAACCAAGCCTTCAATGGTACAATATAGGCCTGGCGCTTGGATCCGCAAAATTCCACAACCGCGCAGTGGTACACCGAACGATGATCGGTCCCAGAGCATTGCATGGGCTTCCGGGGTCTAGTCGGTTCCCCAGACAGAGTAATAGACAGAATCATGCTCATGCAAATGCCACGGGATCCTGTGTGAGCATGATCTGATTGAGACCCATGATAGAATTATGCGATTAAATTGGTAGACGTGAATCAAGTATGGTCACTGCTCAAGCATGGCCTAGTGTATATACCGGGTGATTAATCACAATTGCGCATCCTCAAGCCTCTTTGAACACGCTGGACCACGATTGAGTAGCAGTGGCTGAGTAGTACCCTTCCTCTAGCATGGTTGATCGATTAGGGGGTTCTGCTCACTCATTATCAGATCAAGGGGCCCCTATCATTGAGAGTGACCGTGATAGCGTACTCGAGCAAAACCTGATCATGACCTAATCGTGTCCATGACCAGGTACCGGTTTATGGAATGACAGTCTTAGGTTGATTGACCCTTCTTCCTCAGCTGGTGGGGGTGTTTACCAATACGAATTAGAGAAGTATGATAGGTTACCTGCTATACAGAGCTGCTTGATAAGCAGAGGGAAATAAGGGTTTCGTTCACCGATCCCCCGGTACCTCCCCCCTCTGATACTCTGGAGCAATGAAAGTTCACCGCACAATTCCCGTAGGATGGGCCAGGTTCCTACAGGTGGCGGCAGGTGACGGCCGGGCCCTGTAGGTAATGCCCGGGCCCCGCAGGTAATGGCAGTGTCCTGCAGAAAACCCCCGGAAGATTCCATTTGTGCCAAGACTGGAGGGCCCAGGCGTCAACCCCTAGGACGGCCGTCTTTATTAAAGACGGATGCCGTGCCATGCCGTCCTCACCCACCCTGCCCGGGACGCCCGGGACGGTCGGGAACACTGAGCTTGCCCAAGACACCAGGACGACAACCATGCTAGAGTCCTATATGACACTCAAGAGGGTTGGGAACACTATCGCGTTGTGTATAAACATCTAATATTCAAGGATTGTTAACTAGGTTCTTAAACTGGCCATGTGGCCTGCAGTTACCCTTATTCATAATCGTTCTCCTCCTAGTTTTTTAACTCCGATCCGGTCCGAGAGATTTAACTCACATGGTTCCAGGATCTGCTAATGCCGGCTAGACCTCAAGTAGAGTTCCAACAGCCACACTTTCTCCAAGGGATTCCATGTCAATCATGTCCCTATCGGGTTTTGTATTAACAACTGACGCATAATACCTGTTAGCTAGGTTCCTACACCGAGGGTGGGGATTGAACCAACTCTTTCTCCCACGTTTCCCCTCTGTTCCCAATTTCTTGTACATCAACATGTTATTTGTGATATTTTGTTCGACCAGATTGCGTCGAAGAAGATAAGAGTGAAGGGATAAAAGGCGTTCATAGAGGATGGAGGACGTTAAGAAGAGGAGAGAGAACAACTTGATCAACAAGGACTCTAGAGAGACAATTTTTATCCTCTAGCTCGCCGATTGCTGTTTTTTTTTTTTTTTCAAGGGAATAAGATCAACCCCGAGCTTATAGCGAAGGGAAGCAATTGCTGACCTCTGCCATGAGGAGGTTTCCAGAGGATAACGGGATGAACCAAGGCTCGGTCGGGAGACAATTGCTAACTTCTACCCCGCTAAGTGTTGAAACAAATGAGTCAACACAACCAAGTAAAATTCAGGGACAAAGAAATTGTGGACTTCTTATTCGTTGAGAATTGTAGGAGGTAAGTGCACAAGACCAGCCACTGTTCTCCGTTGTGACAATGACTCGCTCGCTGGAGGTGAGTTCTCGGTGGTAAGTGAACAGGATCAGCGACGGTTTTAAGCGGAGAGAAAACGCGTTAAGCGGGAACAGTTCTATTGTTAAATGGCCAGGAAATCAAGAGGAAAAGAGTGATATTCGGCAGTGGGGGGATGGCGTTGGAAGGTGGTGAAAGGAATGCCATTAAGAGGGGCGGTAGAGGTCTAATAGAGGAGGGAGACGTTAAGAGGGCAGGGAGGGAGAAATATCGCTAAGGAAGAAATGAGGAAGAATCTATAATACTTGAAGAAAGGAGGGAGAAAGGAAGGGTATTGGTACGGGTCAGAGGAACATTGTTTAGAGCGGAGGGTAGAGGCTAAGAGGGCAGGGAGACTATAGGGCTCGGCTATCACCAACAGTGACCTTCACAAACTTGGTATGATATAGCGCAAATTGAGTCACACCGGGACCTTGAAACCATCCAAACACGGAATAGGACTAGTCGATGGAAACAATGAATTTCAAAGAGAATAAACCACAGGGATGTAGATAGTTCCAGGCGGAATAAGCCAGTGGATTTTTTTTTTTTGAATAAAGAGTTTCTATCGGATCACGACCCAATTCAAAGATCGGAAATTTTTGGTGAGAGTGAAACACGGGACACAATCTACTAAGAACCGGGCTGAAAAAACCCAGCTAGGTCGGTAGATTCGACACAATTATGTACCAGTATGATAATATAACAATAACAAAAGTATGGAATCCAGTATCATATGCAGAACGCCAGTTTTGCGCTCATTTGTAGTGTCTTGGCGGAATCCCGATCAGTTGTTGATTGGTTGCCACCAAGCTCTTGTTTCACCTAAGGTCCCGTCTTTAGGCACTTTTCACCGTACGTTGAGAATTCTGACGGACTTATGATACAGAGCCCCGCCGTACACTCCGGGAATCATTCCATGTCGTGCTGTCCGCCCCGTCGGCACCTGAAGACAAACGGACTGGATGATTGGGCTCACTGGGTCAACCCAAATTGGAAACGAGACTTTGATAGTTGAACGTTCCAGTACCCATGTTGATGGTGGAGGACTTGGCTTCTCCATCTCCAGCTTCGGCAATGGTACAAATTTGATGATAATAAAAGATTTCACTTTAGTTAGTGTGTCTCCCTTCGAAATCGGGGTTTCGGATATCACCACGGTCAGAATCCGCCGGCTTCGTGTACTAGGATATCTGGAAGTGCGCTCGAGGTTTTAAAAATGGATGGATGGTGGAGCTGATAGAACGCTACCAGCGTACGAGCTTGATACCAGACTTATAGCTGTGCTAGAAGATAGATCAGTTTGAGGACGTGTTATTGAGAAGTAGAAGAAAGTCGAATTTCTCGAGTGCCAGCAACAGAGCGTAGGGAGCTCGAGTTTGGATCCATTCTCCTATATTAAAATTTCGAAACTCTTTCTATCAATTTAAACATATCGCAGGCACCGTTTTGTATTTATTTGTGTTTTACCTATCATATTTCCAACTTTTTTTTTCCTGCATTTTTAGCTAGTCAGGGTTAGGTGACTTACGCTGTTTTTTGACATTGCTATTTTGAGGGCCGCCGGAGTTTATTTAGATAATTATTATGACAGGTAATAATATTATACTTGTATTATGATATCATACAAAAAAAAACCTTTTCACAAGCACTCTTCGAGGACAACCAAAAAAAAGGTTTGAAAGCCTAAAGAACTAAAAACAAAAGTAAAAATAAAAAAAATAACACAAGAAATCTACAGGCTATTGTCCCTAAATGAGAAAGGAACAAGAAATTTTTCGCAGATGGTTCTTACCCTACTCCAACCGGTGCCCTCTTTTTCGGCCGCAGTATTATCAAGTATGATAATATTATCATAATATTATTATTATGATACCGAAGTATCCAACACTGCGTTGTCAGTTGGAGACGATAGGGCCCTGGTCACCCCAACTGGGGCCGCCTCAGCAGGGAGGCGATGGTACAGAGAGGCGGAAGCAGAGTGGGAGACAGGGGCATGGGTGAGCAGGCTACCCGTCTAGGCAGCCGAGTTTGCAATCGAACCCTATCCCGTTTTCATTAGTGACTCGAAAAAGTTACATTAAAGCAAGATGCAAGGCGTACAATTGCGAATTTTCAAAAATGAAGCCTAGCATGACCTAGGTAACTAGCAGCTTTACCAGGAACTCAGCGGCTTTGTCCGGCCGGACGTCTAGCGGTTGTGAGTGGGTTTGTTCGAGGATTCGACTGGATGGTTTCGTCAGCACCACCGATATTAGGCGGCTGTAGATAATTTCAAGCAGACTGATCCAGGCTTTGCAGAGCGGTGGCCTGGGTGGTTGGGCTGCTGGCCCATGGTGAGGACTGTGGTCCAGATTAGCCCCTTAGGGTCACTAGGGGTAGTTTCTCCTCAATACGGAAGCACCGGAGCCACATCATCACCGCTACCTGGTTGCCCGCTGTGTTCCTTGCTCCAATTAAAACCAATCACTAATCGATAATTTAACTGACTCTTTCTGACATATACACAGTATTCAATCGAAGGAAACCAAAACTCCCCGTATCCGTGCACATCAACTTGCTTCCCCCAGCGAAGCTCAGTGAGCCTCTCCTAGAGGTCAAAGATCTTCCAGAACCGTTTGGCATGCCCACCGACACGGTCACGTTTTGGGGCAACCCCGGCCACCTTGTAAAAGGCCACCGTGACCACTGCTGCAACAATAGGGACCGCTTTTTGGCGGCATTGACGCTCATTTTCCTTGTGCAGTTCATCTCCTCACTCGCCCTCGCCCGCTCCTCCCGGGTCTCCCCATACCTTATCTTCTAGCCGAGGGTGTGTTCCGCCTAACGCTGAAGCAGTAATTTCCCATCCTTGGCCTTTACTCCTTGACCTGGGCGCCACTCATTTCGTTTTTGATCTCTCCTCTTCGGCGCCGGGGGGACCCCGGGCAACATTGCTCCTCGGGCGGTTTTTGGCAGCAGTGCTTCCAGTCGCCCAGTCCGTCTTAGACGAGGTCAGGACGATGGAGGATGACAATGTCTCATCTTTAGACGGACTAGACGGGGTGACGGCAGTCGAGCGGCACTAGTCCTGGATTTCCTCTTATGGACGCCACATTACACCACTAAAACTTTCATTTGTTTTACCTTGTTTTTGTTTGAACTTATTGTAGCAGTGGTGTGTGTCTTACTGGGTGGCATTGGGTGCATTGACCAATTTTAATCGACTGCTGTCGACGGCTGTCGGATGGCGCTCGCCCTCGTCCTTGTCGCCCCGTCCAGTCGGACTGGACGACTGGGAGCACTGGTTGGCAGGATGTGGATTGTACGCAGTGAACTCAAGTGGCTAGTATTGTCCGTAACTCTTGGGGTGCGAGACGAACAGGAGTGAATGGGAAGATGCCCGGGCAGCAGGGATCTTGGTGTCCGCCCAGACCACTTCCCGGGGCCGAAGGGCGGGCCAAACAGGAGTCTCAAGATGCGGAATGTGCCAGGTTCCTACTGGTAATTGCAGGCATCGTCTGGGCCCTCCGTGTGATGGTGGG
Source organism: Tuber melanosporum (assembly GCF_000151645.1). Taxonomy (NCBI): domain Eukaryota; kingdom Fungi; phylum Ascomycota; class Pezizomycetes; order Pezizales; family Tuberaceae; genus Tuber; species Tuber melanosporum. The sequence continues at coordinate 737,677 of NW_003298786.1, forward strand.
CCTTAAGGCAATAGGGTGGAGCTACCGATCGCTAGAGAACTCCAGGGCCCTACAGTCACTCTCAGACCCGACCCTTTCCCGAGGACCAACGTGCTTGCTCTACAGCACGACACACCATGCCCGGGACGCCCGGGGCTGGGGTCCTGCACGTGATTTCTGGCGCCGGGGTGCTTGGGGTCTGTCTGTGAGCACAAAAAACCAACCCATTTAGACACTTAGGATGCGGGACCCACTCTAGTCATCCACGCCCACTAACCAACGAACCAAAACTGACCCAGGAACATGCACCTTTTTAGCAGCCACGGGTTCCAGTCCAGCATGACACGCACACGGAAAACTAAGGGCCACCGAACGACCTAGTGCCTATCTCTTACTTGGATGGTATGGCGACAGAGTCGTATCCTTGTGCATTCCCCCAGTCGTGACCTACTGATTAAGCGGATAATAGGTAAACGTGAACCTGACTTGATGTGATGCCGTGGAACCCGAGATAGATGAAGGAGCAAAAAGGAGATAACGGTGATTTAATTCTGACTGGTGTGTGTTGTCTTACTTCGCACTGTCTAAGTGGTTGTTTTCTGCCTGTGCTGGGGGGGGATAAGTCACACCCATCCTGCAAAGAACTGTGAGCCAAACTAAAAAGTCTGTAGGTTCGGAAACCCTATCGGATACGCACTGATATCATACCATATGTTCTCCTTTTACATGTTGCGAGGGGGCAGGTGCCGGAGTGAAAACACAGGAAGATTTTGTAAGCTATTAAGACGAAGTAATTCGTCCAGGGATGCCGTCGCATGTTGTGTATGGCTGCACAGTAGATAATAGGTGTATAAGGAAATGGTCTCTTGTCCTCTGAGTTTACAGAATCGTCATTGACTACCCTCCGTTTCCAAGTTTTATCATAAAAGCAAAATCCCTCTCTCTACCCGAGTTTTCTACCGAAAACGAAGAGACAGCATAGCAGCGCAGCGGCGGGGACTAGGACAACCAGGGCTCAAAAAATGAGAATAAAGGCGGAACAAGTGGGCTATCGGTCCTACAAGCCAAGGACATACCGGGGTATATATATCTCCACAAAACTGAGTCTCCCGAAACTCTAAGAACTCAACGAACTCTAAAGAAGCACACCAACCTAACAAATCCTAATCTTCTGCAATCTCAAACAATCCGGAACCATCCTGATATGATATGATATCTCGTGATCCTCCATGATTCCTATGCCGGTGCCCCATGCCAATTACTGTATGCCGAACGGAATATGGTGTGAATCAAACACCGAAAAATCAAATGCCAGATACTGAAAGAACAAATTTGACTCGAGGAAGGGATCAGGATTATAAGTAATTGCAGAAGTTTCGTAGAAAGAAAAGAACAAACAGAGAGAAATGAAAGTGAGGGCAAACGATGATCTGCGAAAATCAAGGACAGCACGGTCCTTTGGCTAGCTCCCTCTCCAGTAGTCGTATATCCAGAAGTGTTCGCTTCTGATTCAGTTGCGGTCGGTCACTCGTAGGAAAATCCAGTGTTTGTCTTAGGTTGTCCTCAGTTGCTCGCTGCCAGAAAGAAAATAAAAGGTCGAGGAGGTCCTCGCTACATACAGAAGGATTTCTCCCTCAACTCTCAAACAAACCCATTGCAATAAAACCCCTATCTAAACAACACAGTTCTCAAACTAACACAGAGTATGATATCATATGTATGATACTTCAAAATCCACCGACCAGATTTTGAACCTCACAATACCCTATGAACGACGGCAACCTGAAACGATCAAAACACCATCACCTGCCACACGCCACATCACAGACGAACCGCATGCCCTATAAGCAATCCACCACAAAAGCCCCCCCTCCCTAGAAAGTCAACCACCGGCCGTTCACTCTGGCTCTCCAGGCAATAGGGTTTTTTTTTTCACAATCGTTGCGAGTGTCACGGGTGTCGCTATGTTGGTCCTCTGCTATTATCGCAACGTTAAGCCCGATCAGTCTATTCTCCGTTCCGGAAACGATCATTCACCCACCATGAGTGGCCACTAAGGATCTTATTTTCTCCTACGAAATCTGTTCAGTTAAGCCGACCGTTCAACGTGGTTTTGTTGGTCTCGGAGTCAAGGTACAGTAGTCAGGAATGCAGGAATGACCACTGGCAGATGAAAAGGACTCTCCGAGGATCTTTTCCTTTTTAACCGTTCATACCCTACTTTAACGAACATAGACCTATTAACCGAAGATTAAATCTTCTTCACGAAAGCCATTATACCATTAGAGGGAACAGCTAGAGCTCATCAATTCCCTACCCGAACAGAGACTAATCCTCGAGACACTTCCCGTGAAAAAACCCACGTTATAAGATATCCTCACCATCATCTCAGCAAGTGGTAGAGATGGTATCCGACACCCAAGAGAACGGAATAAGGCCAATAAACTGCAGCTCACATGCCCTGGAGTAATTTCGTTAGTGGCTTCATTCGCTAAAGGATCGATGGTTGCGCACCGGGTTGAACAAATCTCAATTACGCAACATCAATTTGGTAAAAACTAGCGTTAAACTAGGGTTTACGAGCAGAACATTACCCAACAAAAAGCTTGTTCTCAAACAGCAGTTTCAAACTTCAGAAACTACCATTTGGAATCAGCATGCTGCCAAACACACCAGCCTACTCAATGTGCAGTTTGAGAAACAAAACCACTCAAACTTCCTGTTGCGAAACACCCCCAATTAAACCACGACAAAAGTATCCTCCTAGCTTCCACAGATCACTACACATGCCCACCCCTAGGCATGTTTAGGCTCCTCCATGCAGGTCTCTCACTTCTTGTATACACGCTTGAGCTAACAAAAGAAATACAGGCTTCTCAAAAAATTCCGAGGAGTCAAACTGTCCTTCGCCCCCTAACATTTACCGTCCCGTTCCATAGATAATTCCGCTGTGCTTCCGTCGGGAACACTCCTCCTTTCCAAGAATGAGCCTCTCCAAAGCGAATCTTCGAGACCTCCATCAAAACAAACTAATCAACAAGGAGCATCCGCACGCATGAGCAGACTCTGAGCATTTCGAGAATGTTTGAATCATGCACAAAGGATTCTGAGCATGTGGAGAGGGCTCCAAGTACGTCGGGCAGTGTCGACGGTTTCCAACAATCTTCAACACTTAGTAAACCGTTTCGGTGTGAATTATCTAGTGATCTGGTATCACTAACATAATATACGTAATATACCATAACATTAAGCGGCAGACTGCACGCTCTAGCGGCTCAACTCATGACCTCTTGAGACCACAATTCCCACGCCTACACTGCGATAGGCAGTCCACCACCCAGATGTTAAATTGAACCATCCTAAGCCGGTGGTGCTAGATTCACTCAGTCCTCTACAGTTCCTCGAAAGAAATCACCTAGTGGTAGGTATTATATCATGAGCTCTCGTAAATATGCCGATGTACTGACACTCTCCAGTCTACCGTGTTCATACTGGAACCCTCAAAACGCATCTCTTTATCACTCCAAACACCATATTTTCCATTGCAGATATTTAACTATATCAACAGCCCATACGGAGGGGTTCGGTGGTTGAATCGCGATGGATGCTTATTAGTCTTTCCCCTCCAAGTGTCTAGTATTTCCACCCTCTTTTTCACCATATTTTCAAGCTTGGGATGCGTTATCATCAAACCTAGGTGGAAATAGAGAGCGAAAGATATTCTTACTCACAGGGGGGCCCCCTTGGCCAAGAGCTGGTTAGGCACTTTTGGGACCTGATTGACAGCCAAGGCTCCTGCTAGCAAAGACACTCAGAATAAGTATTTATGAATAGGCAGGTTCTAGAGTAGAGATTCAAGGAGCGAAGACAAGACCCGCACAACGAAGACGGCTTCACTGAGTAGAGATGTGGCTCTACGGTAGCATCCCATCCCGGACCTATTGTAAAGAGTAGATTCGGTAACCGGTGGGGCTACAGCAGTGAACCCAAGCGTCCAGTCTGTCCATCCTGGGGTGCGGGGGGGACGGACGGCAGTGCATGGGTGGATGCCTGGGACGGACGGGCAGGGCATGCAGGTTATCAGGGGGGGATGTGGCGGGTTCCCACATGTGACGGCGGGTGACGACTGGGCCCTGTAGGTTACGGCCGGAAGATGCCATTTGTTCTAAGACTGCGGGGCCGGGCGTCAGCGTTTTGGACGGCCGTCTTTACGAAAGACGGACGCCATGCCCTACGGTCCTTGTTGGAAGGATGACGTGGACTTTACTGTGTGGTAGATAGAAGGTTTATTGGTGGCTGTCATATCTTATTGGGGACAGCTGTCATATCGCATTGGGGACATCATGATCAACTGGTGACTGTCAGATCGGCTGTTAGTGTGTTTTGTGGTACATCATAGGTGGCCACATCCGATGTGTATATAGTTAGCCCAATTTCCCCCTCCCCAGATAATAGAATGTGTGAGAGAAAATATACAGTGTGCACGAGCGAAGAGTCCAGGTTCTGTGTGAAATATCTTTCAATCTTCTACCACTTCGCCATACAGATACTGCTAGCGCCAAAGGTCCTCACCCACCCTGCCCGGGAAGCCCGGGACTACAGTCCACCAGGACACGGTAGGTCGCCCCGGAAGGTTGGGAACACTTGGCTGAAGGAAAATTGCAAGGGAGTAAATAAGAAAAGGAAAAGAAAATTATTATTTTGACAACCTCGATCTATCATAAATCCAACCGCAAGTACCAGCGATGCAGATTCCTCTGTACTGTACGAGAGCGAAGGGTGATGCAGTGCGGTGCGGCATCCACCTCGAAAACCTGCATTCTCTCGAACGATGTTGGTATTAATAGTTACCCATGACCACACCGCCTTGTCCACCACCCAATCCACCAAAGGGTAAGTACGATATTAGCGATCAACCGAACCCATCCAACATATATAAGAACAACTAATCACCATTATCAGGAATCACTCTTATCACCTCTCTCTCCCAACACTCCTGCACCAGCAGTGCCAAGACCGGACCGTCAATCCACCCTGAACAAGGTTTCAAGAGAGTGAAAATAATTAACCGGTGAGTTCCACCAAAGCTCGTGAGTTTTCCGGTGAGATTGTATGCCTCCCCAGTCGGAACAGAGTCACCCGACGCAACCCCGGGCATCCTCGGGGTATTCAAATAAAAAAGCTCGTTTCCATTGCTGACTTTCAATCTTGAATAACGCTTCCCAGCATTAGGCAGGAGGGGATTCAAGCGTTAGCTGTCAGGAGTGATGTGCAATCCATTGCTGATGATAGCTAACTAGGAAAACTATCCGCAGCCACTACTCCATCCCCTGCTGCGGTCTTGGATGATACACACATTGGCACTGTCTGGCTGGAAACGTGAGCTGTTAACCAGCCATTACAGCTTCACCGAAGGATATAGTGTTGAAAATCACGAAGCTTCAGTACAGAAATCAGCAATATTCTAGCTCAGTTGATTAAAGGTAATGTCTACATATTAACTTGTTTGGAGATAGTACGATTGAGTATCAGAGTGAGGGCATGGATGGACTAGAAGTTAGAGGAAGCAGAAGTGTGTGGAAAGTTTCCGAAGCTAGTCTCATATTAGGGATGCCGGGTGTTCAATGGTATACTTCGGAGGTCTTAGGAAAACTTAGCGGCGCGCCATAAGTGATAGGAAACCGGAGAAGGAGCACAAAAGTATCAGAGTTGTTGGGGGTCGCTATAGTGCATGGGAAATATTTTAAAGGAAGTTCGAGAGAGACGCGCAAAGAAATGGTGTGGAGTCATGAAGGAGAAAGCAGGAGGAAAGTAGCAAGTTTGAGAAAGGAAGATTTTCGCAAAAGAATATCACAGTTCGTATCATACATATGTATAAATTTAGGATACCTCCAGTATGTTGAGTGGAGGAATACGTGGCTGCACGGAAGATGTGGAGCGGGAGTGTTTGTAAGAAGGATTGAACTTAGTTGTATTGCTCAGGCGGTTACCTGCTGGCTAAGTACAAGTGGTAACCATCGTGCGCACCACGATCTAACCCTATATCCATAACTATCTAAACCCTAATACCACCGGAACACATCCCACAACTCAGGTCGTTGCCCGTACATAGTAACAACACTCAACACAGTAACATAGAAAACACAACGACCCCACGCCACACTCTCTCTCCATCATAACCGAATTTTATTAAATAGCACATATACAATGAGCAAGACTCAGTGAGCACGACCGGTGGGCAGCAACCCCTCAGACGGAAAGCGTCCCCCTCAATCCTGGGTGCCCTCGTTGTACCTCTTTCCAACAAACCGCACAAACCGAGCTCAACAAACCGCAACGTTTTCCCCCCCCGCGGCTGGTATTTTACTTTTTGTATGCCCAACGGTTGCTATCCCTCCCACCACTGCCTAATTTTCCTCCTAATATGGAGATGCGGTGAGGCCGATGGTCCCCGCCGCGCCAAAAGGATCTATATGTCATAATGGGAACGAGCGATAATACGCGCATTACACCCGAAACTCAGGGTCCAGGATTGGACTATGAACCCGCGAAATTGAAGGTCTCATGATACGCCCCCACAGGCAGTCTTCAGCCCCTCCGGAGATTCTTCGCGCCGGATAGGATAATCTAAGCAAACCTTTGAAGCAGGCGAAGTGGACCAAACCCTGCTCTATGATACTGTACTTCAGGGAACCAGTAGTAATCCACAAAGCAAAATATCGCGAGAATTGCGGACCAGAAAAAGTATTGTAATGAGTCACAAACAACTCTCTCACTCGCAGAGAATTCTGCTACTGAGCCATCTATCCCAATTACCGCAGCTCAGGTGCCTTATTGCGCTGAAGGCGTCAGGCTCGCAGACCACTGCAAAAATAGCAGATGATCTCCCGTGTTGTGCGCGCTAATATATCTCAATTGCAATAATTTCACAGCACCGATGAAAACCCCTTGTTTACGGAAAATCAAACAAATACGATATGCCGTTCACATATAGAGTGCTCCACAAGCACCGTATCGCTGATTATGCTGCGGGGTCCAAGCTGTCAACTCTCTCTCGTTTATTTTTTCGTTCTGCCCCCCCCTCCTAGCGCTCTATACCTTTTCCAATTTTACCTCAGGCTGTTCGCTCATCCTAGTTAGGTAGTATCATAGACGACCTCTACCGTAGACTAGGTATTCTTAGTGCCGGTATTCCTAGGTTGCGGGCGTAAGTGAATAGATTTACCAGGATTGCCGCAAGCGTTAGCCAAGCACCCCACGTTGCTAATTCCGCATCCCACACGTGTACTCGTACCGGTATACGCTGTCGCTGAGTGCACCCGCGAACCGATGCCTGAGTACTGCGTTACACAAAGACTATGGAACCCCCCTCGCGAAACGCAGGGGACTCATGCTCGATCATCCCAGAAGCTTCCAGAAGCGGCACTGCCACCCCGTCAGATATGTTCCTGAACGGACATCCCAGGTAAATCGCGCATGGCACATCCGTCGAAGAGAACAGCTGTCGGTTAAAGATGAAGCACGGTATGGTGAGGGAACTCTGTACTCGGAGCACTAAGCGAGATGCTTGGAGGTATAAAGTCAAAACCTAAAGGCCGAAAAACAATATCTTTGAGAAAAATAACTCTATTGGGTGATAGAATAACCTATTGACTTCAAACTAATAGAGAGAAAATGAAAATATCTTTTGATTTGGTGGAGTTATAAGAGGATAAAGGGAACCAAATTTTGGGTAGGGCAGGACCAATGTCCGGGGTATATTTTGGTAACAAACAAGAAGCGAGTGATATCACATGATCGCTATCTTGGGTTAGTGACATTTTATAAGACATAATAAAGAGTGTGGCACAGCAATGAGTGCTTGAGCGTTAGGGGAAGTGTATTTGAAGAACTCACCTACCGCCTGAATCGAGTTCTTGACAACATTTAAACACAATATTCAAAGTTCTACTCCTTCTAACCAGCAAAAATCAGAAAAATTCCACAAGTTCAAAAGCAAGCACAACACCCCCGGGCAGCAAGAAACTGGAACAGCCAAAAGAATATGGGACATGAAAAAGGTCTACAGAGAGCACTGAAGAGAGTAGTGGATGGGGAGGAGTTATGGGAGAGTACTGATGAGGATGAGGAAAAAGAAACTAGATTGAATAATCAAGAAAGATGTGCTGAGGTGTACTTTCTTGATTTTGATAGTGAAACGAAGGAGGAGGAGGAGGAAAAAGAGTATACAGATTGGGAGGAGGAAATTGGCACAGACTTTGATGCAGGTAGAGGAGCTGAGAATGCAGAGATAAATGAGGAGAAGAGGTTACTGGAGAAGAGCTCCGCTGGGTAGCAAGTGGATGTATACTACTTAGTTCTTTTTTTGTCCACCAAAATCAACCTGAAACCTCTTCTTTGGCCTCACAGTCTGATGATTCCCACTTGGCCTCTGCTCATTCTACCAATCTAAGTGATATCCCAACAACCTCGAATAACCTCTCTGTCAATTAGGAGCCAACACAATGAGTTTCAGCTGAAGAGTAAAAGCAACAAGAACACCAACCTGCAATTACAGTGCTAAAAAAAATTTAATTCTACAAAATCATGCTTTCATGGCCAAAAACCCCACTCGGCACCAGGCCGTGTTAGCCTTTCTGTGCATACATCAAAGCCAACATCTTCGAGAAATGAAAAGAGAGTTGGTAATTTTTTTGAACTCAATGTTTGAATTAAGGTTGGTATTTTGCTCAGAAAATTGTCTCCTGGAAGATTAGCGAGGTTCAGAAGAGTTTTATTGAGGAGGGAAAAAGAAGATGCTTTGCAAACGTCCGGTCATGGTTAAATGATGAGGTGGTTCAACTTGCCGTTTGAGAATGAATATCTGGAGCTGGAGAATGTAAGTGCTCTTATACTTTAAGTGAAATTCTTTTCAGGTTTCTCAGATCAAATACTATACCAGACAGATTCAATAGATTTTGGCCATCTGGGATAGTATAGTATGACACTACTAGGTTTACTGTTATGGTACTAATCTTATAGAGTAGAGAAAAGTGCTCATAGGCTGGGAAAATAAGTGGGTAACTAAGTTGATTCACAGAGAGCTGCAAGAGTAGTGGGAGAGGATTTGTGGACTGTAGAGAGTGGGATGGAAGGTAGGAATGAAAGGAGTAGAGTGAGGAATCTGGGAGTAAAATTACGGGGTAGAGAGGAGTGAAGGGCAAGAATTCATACTTGAACTGCATGAAAGTTGTGAAAAACAATAGGCTTAACTTATGGTAAGGTACAGAAGTCTGTTTATATGGATGGACATGAGTGGACAGATGTGGTACAATACAGAAATGAGACTTGCCTGCCTTTATGGGATAGTTAAATTCTATTAATAGTCCTATTTGAAGAGGATGGTCACGAATGTGACTTGGCATAGAAAACATGTTCATATGACTCATAATTATGAGTGAAAGGTATGTTATTGTTTCGCACATATGACTTGTTTGAGTCATATGACTAGATATGTTTTGATTTGATATGTTTCACACATGACTCAATTATGAGCTATGGGATGTATGTCTGGCAAGTGTGCCTTACAAGTATGTCTTGGAGGTATATCTTGCTTATATGATTTATATTTTACACATGACCACGTTATAAGGTCATGGGTTTCGTGCATGTGACCACTTTGAGTCATATTACTTGTTGATTGTGGTCTGATTGGTTGATGAGATTTCGCACATGACCTTGCTACAAGGTTATGGGTTTTGCACAAGTGACTACTTTGGTCATATGACTAGTTTGTTATAATTTGGTTTCACACATGTGACCATTTTAGGTAACAGGACCTGGGGCAGGAATAGTACTATCTCAGAAGGCCAGGATTACTTAGGAGGATAGGCTCTTCACTCTTAGTTCTAAGTACCTTCGTTATGCTTACGTTTACTCCATCTTGGAAGTGGTTCTACCAATCCTTTACCTTATTTGGGTCGCGATAAATACTTCATCACTGTTACTTGTTTGTATGTTTCACTTGAGTAGTCAGTCACAAGTAGTTGTTCTTGCTTAAAAGGTACTTCAGAGTGAGATATCCATAGCCTGGTCCTGGTAATAACTGAGCATAGTTTCGGCAAGGCTGGCCTCTTTGACAGCCTCTTCCTTCAAAAGTTCTCCCCTACCTTCCACGATGTTGTCCAGTGTTTGGTTCTACTCTAGCCACTCCTCCTCACTTGAGACCTACTATACAGCCTTGTCTCGCACACCTGCTGCCAAGGCTGACTGTAGCTTCATCCTTCCGACTACACTGTCCTACTCTGCATCCCAGTGAGGCTTTTTGTTTCTCATAATTTTACTACTGCCATGAGTCTCGGAAAGTAGTAAACACCCAGGTTGATCATGAGATTTCCCAAGCAATTGCTGAAGTGACTGTTGCTAAGATGCCTGATGTACAGCTTTGGGTGAAGGGTTTTCTGATAAGGAAACTGTATTTAACCTCATGTGACTTGAACCAAAACTCTACCACAGAGCTCTTCATTCAGTTCAACTCCAACTATAGTTTGGAATACTCTCTGGCCCCAGAATACTCAACCCTAAAGATTCTCTGACTGTCATCTATAAATCCTCTGTATCTCCACCTAAAGACAACTCGACTGCCCCTATGGCTGAGGTCAGCTGTTGGTCTACTACTCCTCCTCACACTACTACTATTCAAAGCAGGATACCCAGTTTCCTCCACCAGGACCAAATCCCTGGGACCTGATCTTCTCCTCTCTCCTTGATGGCTTGGATGTTATCTGGTTAAAGGTCTCTTTATCTGACCCCTACATTTAAGTTGGATGACTTCCATGACGATGATTATAATCCTCCTACTGTTGGGATGCGCTGCTGTACATAGTGTGCATCCTCTACGAAGAGATCTACTGTCCTACCCATCGGTACTCCATTTTTGAAAATGATTAATGTTGATAAAGGGCACAAGAAACAGATAGTTTCCACTCTCTCTGACCTCCCCCTCGATATTTATCACAGATACCTGGTCATTCCTCCCCCTGTGGTACTCCCATCGACAATCGAGGCCACACCCTAATCTCTGTCCCAGTTAGCATTCACAGATATCCTATCTACCTTTGAGGTATTGGTCAGGAGTACCCCCATAGGCCTAGAAGATAGACGCAACTCTGACATGACTGCTTTTAGTGACAGTATCTATGCACTCTCCCCAGTAGAGGCTTTGTCACCGGTACCCTTTAATGAATGCTGGGTATCCTCTCTTGGTGTATACCAGGAAGCTTGTTTGGGAATCGCCCAGAACAGCCAGACCTTATTGGAGGTGCAGCTCCAGGATACCCAGCTTGAGACAGCCAACACTGCTCTAGCTCAAGCACACTCAGTCATGGCATGTATCTGTAAGATGTTTGATATAGGTAGGACCCCCTCAGATAGACCCTACTTGCGAAGTGTAATCGGCTCCATGTTGGAAAGCCTGGAGGATATCTATTCTGGCAATACTCCATCCCTCCTCTCCTTAGAATCTAGGTACATTAAGGATGATACTGTGCATGATGTCTAAATGTGGATGAACCAGTGCCCAGCATTTTGTAATAAAAGACCAGAAGGCGGGATGAATTACGGGGAAAGGGTACAATGTTTAAGAAGGGTGGTCAAAGCACTACCTGACATTATTGGCAAGTAAGTAGAAGTGATAGAGACCCTGTAGGATCAGTTGTCCTCCTGCCACCACCTCCTCCCCCACTGTGACCTGCAGTACTCCTACTGTCTCCGTAGAGACTATCCCACCCCCTGCCTACTTTAAGATAAAGGAGATTTCTATGACAACTCCTTTTGCTAAAGCCTCTTTTATAGAGGTAGTGAAATAAATGGCATATATGCCGAAATCCTCTACAGCTTCACAAAAGCCAGCACCCCACACCTGCCCTATATCAGCAGCATCCTCCTGCCAGTCCAGTAATGGCAGCTCCTCTAGTGATAGGAAGGGGTCCTAAGTGTAGCTCATAGTAGGGAAGGCAAGTGGGTGTACTAGGAAGAGGAGGGTAGAGAAAGAGAAGAAAAGAAGAGAGGAAAGAGACATAGTAGGTACCTGAATGGTATGGTCCGAAGGAGAATGAAGGCTGCCAGGGGATCTGGTGGTGAGAAGGAATTGGTGACCTTGGCTAAGACTCAAGGGAACAACACTGACAGGCTGGGATATGTCCAAGTAACTACCACCTCTATTACTTAATCAGTAATGTCTGGGCCCTATACTATGGCAAGCATTAAGGTGGCCACAGCTCCTACAAGACAACAGGGACGGTAAGTGTGAATGGGGCCTCTAAACAAGCTGAACTCGGTGCCAGTACCACCGCCATCATCTCTGACCCCGATTGCTTAGGGCAGGCATATTACCCTATAGTTTACTACCTACATGGAGATTGTCCTGCTAGAAGGTGTCAATATTCAGACAATTTGGAATAGCATCAATTTAATACTGTCTAATTAGGAGAAGATTGGAAGAAATGCACCTTATATTTGTGCTGGACCTGTCTGGCCTGAAATTGGGTCCATCTTCTTAACCCTAGTTGTACACTCAGTTTTGGAGTTAGGTAACTGGCTTGACAAAGTTAGGCTTTACCAACTCAAGCACTTGTCGTTCCCTGTGTTTGAGTTTTTATGGAATATTCAAAAGGTGAACATTTTTGATACTGGTATTCAGCTTGTTGACACAGGATGAGGATCAATTTGGAGGGTTGAAAGATAGACCTAGAACGAAGCCTTTGATAACTCACATACTGGCTTGAAGGAATTTAACACTGGTGTAATTACTGTTTCCTGGTTAGACATCACAGGTTGTATTTACAGCATACAGCAGGCTAATACTACCTTGTGTTGTATCCACTTTGTTGTTGAAAGCAACAAGGCTATCAGAGAAAGATGGACTAAGGGCAAGATCTGGTTACAAGATAATGCCCCTAATCTGAGTCTTTGACGAGCACCGCTCCATCAAATAATGTGGTTAGAGGCTGGAGACTAGCCACTTGGAGGCCACCTGTAGTCCCCTGCCCTAGTGCAGGTTTTGCTTTGGATAGCACTTCTCAAAATGGCACATATGCAGCAAGCTTGCCTGTTCCAGAGGAGTAGCACAGGCCTGTGGACTCAGGAGGAGGTATTGTTTGCTCTGCCCCTGGATGGATCAGTTTGCAGGTTATCAATAGTGCCTAGGAGTTAAATTATCTTCCTCTCTCCACCTTCCTTATCAAATATACTGGAGGCAGCCCCACCAGTTGGACCATCCAAGTGATGGGAACAACAAGAAAGACAGGCAAGAAAGAGTCAGAGGAGATGCTATAGCTGTGAATGGTCTCCCACACCTAGGCTAGTTGAGATTAGTAGTAACGAGGAGAATGATGAGGCCCCCTGCCATAAGTCAAACAAGGCCAAGGATAAGAAACCCAATTGTCCCTCCCCCTCCTCCTTTCCACCATGTGGCATTTCGAAATCCATCACCACTACTAAGCCCAGCTGGAAGGATACTTTCTGGACCATCTGGGATCTGGCTAATAGCTCCTGCTTTACCTCTGATGTCTGTAGCACCAGTGGATTGGTTGAATCTCTTTTTTAATACTTATTATGATGATGGCATTATATGTGGTGAGAAGTAGTCGGAATCGGGTGCTGTTGTTGGAATTGTTTTCTTTTATGAATTGTTTTTAATTGTTGAATCTCTTGTTGATTTGAAGGGGCAATATGTACCGATAGAGGTTGATTGTGACGTGTTTGCAAGGTGCTAATCACATTATCAGAAATGGGTACAATAATTGGCAGGTGGCCTACTCTTGCAGAGAGGAGGCGAGAGATGAGAACTAAAGCAGGCTTCGAGGGTGTACTGAGGAACAAAGAAGTAACCGTTCAACCAAGTATATTGAAATACTGTCTGTCGAAGTCTGCCTTTTCTATCGTAGAAACAGGGGGTCTTTAAATACACAAATCTGTTCATGCCTAGCATGAACGAAACTAATCAAAGGTATCAATTGATACACTTTGGTGAAACTAATTAAGTATCAAAATGATACTTAAAAAAAAACATAAACCAAGTATCAAATGATACTTAAAACAAACCAAGTATCAAGACAATACTTAAAACAAAACATAAAACAAAATCAAGTATCAAACGATTCTTAAAACAAACCAAGTATCAAAGGGATACTTAAAACAAAACATAAAACAAAACCAATAACCGAGTACCCATACTAGTTACATTCCCTAAAACAAAACAACTGTTTAAATAATCAAAACCTAATAATCATCAAAGGCGGAGTCTGAGAAACTAAAGGCTTCAGTTTCCGCTATAAACTCTTCATCAAATGTATCACACCAGGGATAAGAAGTAATCCTAAGAAAACATTTAGACTCAAAGAAATGTAAATCAGAGTAGTCACGAATACCGGATTCATGCTATACATCAACCAAGGCATGGTCGCAATCAGGACCGTCATCGATCCAGAGAACTTTGAAGTAGTCTTCAAGTTGGATAACATTGCAGCTCAACAACAGTCCAACAATCTGTTGTCACAGCCTCACATTGAGTTCCACATAGTTTGACATCGTTATAGTAATCGGATGGTGATTGGGTATCAGATAGGGTTGTCGAGAGCCTGCTCTATAGCTTGATTTTCCTCATCGCTGCTTTTGAATTCTGACTCAAAGTATGGTGCCGGGAACCCATTCCTAGCTTCGAGTTCTGCATGCCATCGCTCAGTTTATGGAATCGTCAGTGTCCAGCACATGGTGATGTAATTGATTGTTAGGGGGAGGGATTCATTTGGCATGTTGTCTTTTCACTAATCATTCACTATGTCCATAGCGTGCTCTAGTCTTTCTAGCGGTTCCCCGCTATTTTCGCTCGTTGGATATCCTTTCCATTTGATGAGGAACTGATCATTTCCATGCCAAAGGCAGTGGTCTCTGATTTCTTCAACTTTCCATTCATCTTTCTTATCAATGATGATAGGTGCAGGTCGAGGGTGAGTTCTTTCAGGGAACTTAGAGTCATCATTTGGGTGGAATCGCTTGACAGCAGAGGCGTGGAAGACTGCAGTATTGCAGTGATACATGTGTCCATCCATCTGGACAGTGTAGCTTTCTGTATGCTCGTCAATAGACAAGACTTTGAAAGGTCCTCACTATCAGGGTTGTAATTTCTTGCTGCGTCCAACATTGGTAATGAACATGTTTCCATGTACCATGAGCATATCACCTGGCAGAATAGGAACATGTTTGCATCGTCGCTTCTGAGAAGTAGTGGTGCTTCAGAATCGGGCAGCTTTAACAGCTTGGAAGGCATCATTCCAAATTGCTTGATGGCGGTTTAGGTGATCATCGGAGGCATGGACTGAGGAGTTTTTAAACAGAGTTGTGGGTAAGAGAGGGTATTGACAGCTGAAGATTGCCTTGTATGGAGACATTCCCAAGGTGTCTGAGAATCTGGCATTAATATATGCGGCCAGTTCGACGAGGGCAGGTTCCCAGTTGGTTTGTCGTTCATTGATCACATTCCTAATTCCAGTCTTGACTTCGCAGATTTTTCATTCTGCTTGTCCATTAGTCTCATGATATCCAGAGGCAGCCATAATGTAATTGATTCCGAGGGAGGTCAAGGTTTGCTTCCAGAATCGCGTGGTGAAATGGGGATCAGCATCACTCACAATAGATAGGGGATACCCATGTGGGGTAAATAGGTGTCATTGGAGGTTATTCCAGGTGTCTTTGGAGAAATTGGTAACCATCATTGGTATGAGCCATGTGTATCTGGAAAATCGATCCACAGCTACCAAAATGGTATCATATCTGGCAGATTTGTTGAATGGTCCTGCGAAATCGATGGCATAGGATTCAAATATTTCACACGGTAGTTGGAGGGTCTGCGCTTTCCCTGCAGGTAGTTGTGTTCGCTCCTTATTTGCCAGACAGAGTTCGTATTGTTTGACGAAATCGTGGAAGTCCATTCGCATTTCAGGCCAGTACACATATTCTGAGTCATATTGGAGGTTGCGGTCCGCACTATGGTGTCCTTTGTTGTAGAATTCTGTAATAACATATTTCCTAATAGTCATTCCATTAAACATATGGCCTTTCACGATGTATAGGCACTGTTCACTTTAACAGGTGCTGGTATAAACTATTCCATTGGATATGTTGTAGGGGGCGAGATCTCCATGTCTGGAGCTATCCATAGCTTTGAAGTGGATCAGGTCCTGGCGATATCCTGCTATCATTTGGCTTCGAAAAGAGTAGGTTAATTCTTCTGTGGTTGATCTAATATCCCTTTTATCCTCAATCAGAGATCCTCTTGTAAGTTCGATAGTGGTTTCCTCTTCCTCAAAGGTTTCATAGAGTTGTCGGCGATGCTCGGGAACTGTAGGGAGTATTACAGAAACAATAGTTTCGTTATTGTATACTTGTAAGGGTCCACCATAGAGTGGTCGTGAATCGGTTATTGGAGGAGAAGATGGCGGGGCTGACTGTGGAGGGTGTAAGTAGGATATTGCATCTACGTAGGCTGCTGCTTGTTCGAGTTCTTCAAGACCTTCATATCATGTTGGGACAGGATTAAAGGTATTAGGGAGTTGGGTCGAGTCATCTTCATCAATCATTTCTTCTACTCCTTCTGCAGTATCGAAACTGGTGTTTTTGGAATCATCAGCAGACATATAGTACGGTCACTAGTATCTGTTGCCGAATTTAATCTCATCTTGGTGATAAGGGCAGGTATCGAGGTAGTAGTGTGACCAGTAGAGTCTGCTTTGTTCAAGCTCGTGAGGAGGTGTGCTGCGGAGGGTGCAGTTGTTTTTCCACTCATCGTCAATGTCCTTTCATTGTTCAGTTCCGGCAGCTTTGTACATGGCGTAAGAGAAAGGATTGGAGGGAGCGGCAGAGCTGGCGGTAGCCATCCATGGTTCTTGTTCATAGGAGGTGTCGTCAGGGCTTTCTTCGCTTTGTCTTGTGTGGTTATAAACAAGAGGAGGATTCACAAGTTCTTGGTTCTCATATAGGTGAGAGAGAGCGTCAGCTAAATAGTTCGTTCTTCCTGGGATATAGATGATATTTCTATTATATTTGCTGATCTCGCCTATCCATCGCGTTCTTCTCCTTCCAGGTACTCTTTCTGTTTTAAGATTAGTCAGAGGTTGGTGGTCGGTAACAATGGTGAAAGTATTGCCCATCAGGATGTTGTTGAAAGCGGCAAGAGCATCAATTACAGTAAGGGCTTCCTTGTCTGTTGTTCCATAGTTCATCTGTAAATTAGTGAATCCTGCGGTGTAATGCCACCGGTCATGCCGTTTCATGAGAGGCCCCTTGTCCAACCCATGCTCTAACTCCAACATTCGATGCGTCAGTAATCAGCCATATCGGCTCCGCTTTACTGTAGTCGATTGGTCATATGACATTGGCTTTTTTGATCAATTCCTTGATATTGGTAAAGGCTTGGTCATGAGTGTGGGTTCAGACAAATTCTGCATTGCCGGTAAGGTCTGTGAGTGGTACCGTCACAGTGGCATGGTGTGGTAAGAACTGGGAGATATAGTTAACTAATTCTAAGAATCGCATGAGCCCCTTTTAATTCCGGGGTGTTGTCCATTCTGTTAAACCGGATATTTTCCCAGGGGCTGCATGTATTCCTTCATCATCTATAACATGTCCTAGGATCTCGAGTTTATCGGCAAACATGATTGATTTATTTCTACTAGCGTAGAACCTGGCTTCCCTTAGTTTGGTACACACCAAACCTATATGGTAGGTATGTTCTATTTTGGTGTTCGAGAAGATAAGAATATCATCAATGTAGACCCAGATAAAACGGTGGAGGTATTCGTTTAGGAGGTTTTCCATTATTCGCATAAAGGTGGCAGGCGCATTCAGATCACCTTAAAACATAACTCGGCTAATCAAATTTCCGAAGGGTGTTTTGAAACTGTTATAGCGTTTGGATTCCAGATCTAACCTTGTTTGGAAGTAGGCATCACTTAGGTCAATCTTGCTCCGAAATCTAGCCCGTCCAACTGCATTCAGGATTTGGGTTTGGTTTGGGATAGCGGAGCTGTCCATAACCGTATTTTCATTTCGTAGTTTTGAGGTCAACCAAGAGGTGGATCCTTTTTCCATCTCCTTTGGGTTGAACAAACATAGGAGCGGCACCTGGAGCTTCTGCTCGGTAGATGACTTCTCTTCTTTGTTGTTGGTTTATCCAGTCACATAGTAGGCTTTTGTATGCGTTAGGGATTGAGTAGGTGGGTTGGTTCTGAAGATTAGAGGGGTCTCGAAGACGGATATGATAGTTCACTTCTCTTATAAGTGGTAGTTCTTCGGGAATCTGATCAGGGAAAACATCAGAGTATTCATCCAATAGGCATTAAGCAGTTGCCACACAGACTGTGGCTCGGTACTCTCCGCTTGGTGGTTTGCATGAGACTCTGACCTTTTGATCTGGGAAATCGATGGTTGATTCCCCACACCTGATTATAGCTTTGTGGTGGTTCAGTAATGGCATTCCTATGAGGGCATCGTATTTGGCTAGATTTCCAACCAACATTTTACAGGGGGGTAGGGTGGCAGAACCAAGTCGAATAGTTGCACTAGAGGTTTTATGGCTTGTGGATCGTGATTCTTTTACTGCCATATTGACTGGTATGGGTTGGTTAAGGTCTCGAGTTTGGAGTCCATGGACAGAAACAAAGGTATTGCTGATCATGTCTCTTTCGATTGTGCCAGTGTCAAATAGGACTCGTGCCTTCTTGCCCTTGATGAGGATAGTACCTTCCAGGGTGGTGTGTGCCTTAAATGTAGCTGGAGGTCGGACACTGTTGCACACTACATCGATATATCCGATATGAATCTCCTCATATTCGCTGGATTGGGCATCATCACTATCATTCTCAATATTGTTGGCTGATGCTTCTTGTTTGATCGCCTCTCCTTCCCCTTTCTTCGTAGGGCAGTTCTTTGCCACATGTCCTGTTTTGCCACATTCAAAACATTCTCCTTTCTGTCGTCTCGATTCTTTGGAGGATTTGGTTTTCTTCTTGAAAGCCCGTGGGGTATCGTCTTCAGAGTTGCTGGAGGGGTTGTGTCGCAGTTGGATATTTCTACTAGAGGATATCTGTGTTTTGTATGCCTTGGTCTTATGGAGAATGGCGTCCTTCCGTTCTGCTCTTGCAATTATAACTGCAATATCATCGTCGTCTTCCTCAAATGGTTCAACCTCTCGTCGGAGGGTAGGATGCATTGTATCATAGAATTGTCGCTTAAGGATATAGTTGGAAATGCTTCCTTTCTTCATTCTGTCCTTATATATCAATAGATCCGTAGCTACATCTGTAATCCCCTTGACATGCGTTCCATTAACTTGCTAGAGCTGGTTGAATTTGTTGTATAAGAGGTCATTGGTGATAGAGGATTGGAATCGTCCTTTCAGATAATCGAGGACTGTAGATCCTCTTAGTCTCACATTTCCGCCGTAATCCTTATAGCATTCATGGTATGCGTTGGTTGCCTTTCCTTCGCAGAATGATCCAATGTATAGTCCAGTTGTAGGGTCTTCTACATCTTTCCCTTGAAGGAGAAGATAGTGTGTGAGTTCCGTCGCCTACCGGTCCAAGGCTTCAGGTTTGAGGTCGCTTCCTTCTCCTGTAAACTTTGCTGGGAGGTGGAGTTTAAACTTAGGAGGTTCAAATACTGCGGGTACCTCCTCTTCTTCAGGCCTAGCCCGAGATTTTCCCCCTCCAGAGGGCCCTCCTCCTGTGCTAGCCATATCTGATTCGCTGCTGGATTCGCGGTTGATTGGAGGTTCCAAGGAAGGCTTCTTTGTTGGAGTAGAAGGGAATTCTCCTGGAGGTTGTATGTCTTCTATTATTGCTGGTTGGTCTGGCTCCTTAGCAGAGCGTCGGGGTTGTTTCTTTTTTGTAAGGTCTTGTCATGGGATTTGCTTTCCACTCCTGGTTGTCAAAGACTATCTTGGATTTGAGACGAAGCCGAATGTGCCGTGATTCTGCCACTTCTTTCCGCTAGCGTTCTGAGGTGGATATCGATAGGTTGATCAGGCCTAAATCGGGGGACCGGTTCTTAACCACTTGCTGAGGTTAAAAAAATGTAACGTGTTCGCAAGGTGCTAATCACATTATTGGAAATGGGTACAATAGTTGGCAGGTGGCCTGCTCTTCCAGAGAGGAGGCGAGAGCTGAGAGCTAAAGGAGGCTTCAAGTGTGTATTGAGGAACAAAGAAGTAACCGTTCAACCAAGTATATTGAAATACTGTCTGTCGAAGTCTGCCTTTTCTATCGTAGAAACAGACAGTCTTTAAATACACGAATCTGTTCATACCTAGGATGAATGAAACTAATCAAAGGTATCAATCGATACACTTTGGTGAAACTAATTAAGTATCAAAATAATACTTAAAAAAAAACATAAATCAAGTATCAAACAATACTTAAAACAAACCAAGTATCAAACGATACTTAAAACAAACCAAGTATCAAAGCGATACTTAAAACAAAACATAAAACAAAACCAATAACCGAGTACCCGTACCTTTTACATTGATGGAGGGGTTTTGTTTTCCTTTGTTAAGGGGTCTAATATTAAGATATTTGTTCAATCACATATTTCTGAGATTTTTGAGATGGTTAGGCATGGGGAAGGCAGTACCCATATTGGTTATTAGGAGAGAGGAGTAAAGAGGGTACTCATTGGAGTTTTCTTCTGACCTGGCTATACTAAGGACTAATTTGTTAGATGGTTGGATGAACTCAGGTAACTAGATGTTGTATTTGGTGATTTCAGTTCCAGACCTCAAGACTGGGATCCTGATATAAACTACAACAACATGGTCAGACAGTGGCTAAAACTGTGGCTCATGGCCTCAGCTCGCAATATGAACATTGTTCCTCTAAAGGTGCCGTCATTCTGAGATATTTCCAGAATTGAACTGTGCCTGTACCAGGCACCTTATATTAGATATTGATACCTAGACACTGTTGACTGCAAGCATAGTGCTCAAGTCCTTAAATTAACAGTTGACTTGCGTGACAATATGATGTATCTGAGGACACCTTGGAAAAAGGTAGTCGGAGAAATGGTTGTGAAATAGGTTGATGCCCAGTAAGGGGTAGAAAAAAGGGAATTGTCGATAGGAGTGAGAGGTGTAGTAGACAAACTTCCATGGGCCTCAGTTGGCAGAGGTCAGTACAAGTAGTAGACACCAGAGTTGGAAAACATGAGGTTACATGAGACTCAGTTGAGAAGGTACTCCAAGCACAAGGCGGAGTGGACATAAGAGTACAAATCAGTCAGGTGTATTTACCAAGCCTAGCTGCTAAGATCAAGGTTTGAACACATCAGAGCCAAGATAGCAGAGAGCGAGGAGCTTGACAACCATCAGTTAGCATGGAAGCTGGCAGCTAAGGGAATACTTCCTGCCAGATCTGGCCTAAATAGGTCCTATATTATTATCTATTTCGACATTAGCGACCTGATTGCACAACAGTTGTCTCCAGGTGACCCCACATACTGTGTAGATTCTACGGTCAAAATGGACAGTGCTGCAGAAATGGATATTGCCCTTTCGAGATCCTCTACAAATACTGGTCCAGTCAAAGATGATATGGGTTGTCCCTTCCTATGTTTGTGGAAATGAAGTGACATGGCGATATTGCGATACCTTATTGATCATGGACTAATTCATAATATTTCAGACTCGTATTGTGCTGAAGTGGTTCTTCTGCCCAAACTCAACAAACCTAGGTATGACATTGTCAAATTGTGTCAAATCATCCAAACCCTTCCAATACTGGTGAAGGTTACAGAACGCGAGATCCTGCCGAGATTGGCTACTTTCCTTGATCTGTAGGAATGTCAGTTTAGTTCACACAGGAAACAAGTGGTTTATGATGCCATGGTAATAGTCTTTGAATTCCTTTCGAAGAATATAGGCTACTAGTAGCTAATCCTGTCGATGGATGTTGAATGAGGATTCAATAATATTAATATCAACCTCCTGTCAGATTTTTTGGTAGCCTAAGGATATATCCCAAACCTTTGACAGTGTGTTTGCAGGGGAACATCTTGTTGATCAGTTAGCTTTCAGTTTAATGGTTGCATATCCCGGGTCTGCCCTATCAACAAATGGGTATCTTAGGGCGGACCTCTTGCTATATTTCTCTTTAGCACCTCTTTGGCAGATATATTCATGCCACGAATACGATACCCTCCTGGTATTTGTAACTTTGTGGTGTCTTATATCGATGATAGGATTACCATAGTGGCAGTGAACTCTTGTAAGACTGCTTAATACCATGCTGGAAAAATATTAGCAGCCTGCAATCACATAGCTAGGGCCAGGGATATTGGTTTTAGTACCTTCAAGACCCAGTGAATCTGGCTTGGAGATAGGGTGTAGGAAGGAATAGAGTTGTTAGCAGAGATTATTACACTATCTGAGGACTTGCTGGTTCTTGGGTATAGGTTTCATGTATTTTTTAACTTTTGTTCTCATGTAAGGTAGTGGTTAGAAAGGGGATTTGGTGTTAGGAGGTTTTTAGCATTGGGGAGGAGGTTTAGGAGTGTGGGGGGATGTGGAGCATAGGAAACCTACCATGTGGTGTGGGCAGCCTACATTCTGACAATCTACCATGGACTTGAGTATATAACTGACCATGTATTCTATGTGAAACAGATTCACGTCCACGTCAAGATTGTCTCTGTTCATTATTTCAGACCGCTATGAAACTGGCAAACAACATATAGTTAGCCAAGTTCCAGACGCCACCAGTTACCATTCAAGGCAGATACCTACAACTGAGATGTTATTGCTCATTCATCAATTACCAATACAGCAACCAACACACTTGGTTGGGTGCGATATGGCTAGACTGAAAGGAGCAATATATGGTAGCTCATCGGCAGACCTTGGATCAGGAACTTACCGACCGCCCTAGTGTTTCAATTTGGAAAGGCAAGGCGGTGATAGCTATATACCACCATTTGTTGTACAGGGACCTACCTACAACCTCAGATGTGGTCATATACTCAAATGGGTCTAAATCCTCTAATCGAGCTAGTTTAGCATGAGCGGTATTGGATACAGGAACCTTGACCCATGTAGATGGGTACTCAGTTTCTCCATCATAGAGTCTTGTTGAATGCAAAGTGTTTGCAATTCTATGTGCTCTCTAACATGCTCAAAAGATAGCTAAAGAGCATCCAGTTTACATTTTTTTAGAGTGTGTTCCAGCCCTTAGCCTGATTGATAACAAGTTTTCAGATGGTAGCTCTGCTCAGTTGTAGGAGGTCATGGTCCAGCTGTTGAACATCTTCTCACATGTTAGTTTTGGCTGGGTCCCCAGACACATGGGAATCGATGGCAATGAGATGTTAGACTAGAAGGCTAAGGCTAGCATTGGACATACCTTGCCATACCTACTTTGGAAAGTGGTCAGCTACAGGATCAGAGATAAACCTCTTGCTTAAGAGTTGCAAAAGGAGGAGTAGGGGTCATGGCAGCATAGGGAGAAACACGTGTATTTTGCTTGTAAACTCAATACACCCTGACACCTCTAAGGCGTGACCTACAAGGACTCTTACATTTCACTAAGGATCTGCAGTGCGGCTAGCCTGGTCGGCCATGGCAGCTGTGATGGGAAAGAGAATAGACACCACCAGACAATATACCTCCGCTGCTAGAGGGAGTCCTGATAATGAAGACTTGTATAAGGATTCAGACCTCTCTAGGTAGAAATCCTGGTGTATGAATCATTGGTGGTTAGTGCTAGTAATTGCTTGTCATGTTAAGGTAGTAGATGGAAAATTAGTTATAGCAAATAACCCCTTTTATGGCACACTGATGGTGGAAAGGAATGGCAGGATTGTGATAGTAGAAAACCAGACAACCTAAACCCAGTGCAAAAACGAAACACTAAGGCAGTGGATGCCTTTTACCCGGAACAGAGACCATGCTCAAAAAATAGTTCTTTTTGCCCAACCAGTAATATTACAACTCTCTCTGCTGTGGTACAACTATTTCCGCTATTGCTACCAAGAAACACACCAGCTTTACCGAACACTTTGTGATGGCCCTGGTGCCTCCAGACTTGTTGTGATCATTTCTGGCATTCTCAACACCATCAATTCAATGAGTTAGACTGTGTTACATGAACCTTGGTGGTTTTGAGGTGGGCTAAGGTCAATGAGTTGGTTAAGGTACCCTGTTATCCCTTTTGTGGTTTGGTTTTGGCTGGACGATATCTTGATCTGGGGGTGGATTATAAGAGGATGGTAGGATGTTGAGATTTACTATATGTTTCCTTTGTTGAGTATGTGGGACAAATTGTATTGGAGGAGGATAGGAGTGAGTGTATGAGAAGGTGGTTGGGTAATGAGATGGGAAGACAGGTAAATCTGTGGTAGCGCTAGTCATTGTGAGCGCCCCTGAGTATACACTGGTAGTGATATTTAGATTCATGTTTGGCAGGAGCAGTCATGAGGCAAAGTGGTCTGCAGTAGTGTATTTTAGATAGTTTTTTTTTATGGGGTACAGGGGAGACTAGTCGCATGCCAGTATTAGCAGTACCAGTCTAAATAAAATTAAATTGAATTCTAAGTACCTTTCCTACTTATTACTTTAACAAATATAAAAATACCTTTAAGCTCTTTATCACTATTACAACCTTTATTGCAATTACGATGCAGAAACTCTACAAGAGGTAGAGTTAGAGAAGGTTTACAATAGGTATTACAGATAGAAGACAACGGTCTTGTACTATGCGTAACCTAAGCATAAGGCCTAGTGCTATCATACAGCTAAAATACGAAAAGAAGTATCGTTCCCCTTTGCCAAGAATAACCTATCTGAAGGGGGATTGTTACAAGAATAGAAGTTGGAGAATTCCTGAAATGCTGCCCCTCTGGGAGAAGCCACTAGTCTTTATCACACATTATGAATCAGCTTTTAATGCCAATGATGGCAAGCAGAAGACCTGGAAAGCAGAAGGTAAACAATCATTTTGAGCTAAGCCTAGGGGGAAAGGCATAATGGTATCTCAATTCTTGACATCAGGAGGACATTTGACAGTACCTGACACAATATCCTATGACTAATTACTTCTTAATCTACTGTGGCCAAAGGGGGGGCGATGAATACCGGCCCGTGGTCAACAGGCATTAATAGCCGGTTCCCCTCCTATTTCGCTGCACTCGTAGTCGGTGGGAGCAAGTGTGCCGCTGAAGCAAGTGTGACGCTACAAGTTTTTTCTTCTTTTTCTTAACATATTCAATTTTAATAGTCATATCATAATCAACAGGCTTATGTAAATATATTAAAATTAAATATGTTAAGAAAGGGAACAAATAAATAAAAGCTTGTAGCGTCACACTTGCTTCCGCGTCACACTTGCTTCCACCGACTATGAGCGACGGCGAAATACGAGGTGAACCGGCTATTAGTACGATCACAGATACTTTCTGGTTATCCTACCTTTATGGGTTTACCTTGTGCCTGCCAAAAACCGTTGTTCTTCACAAACCGGTATTCCTCTTGCTCTCTTGGAGACTGTAACTTAACTTGTGACAACAAAAAAGACCTGCTCCCAACAATACTCCCGTGGCCAAATAAAAACCAAGCACCGTAAATTATCGATCGGCGCGCCAATAAACGTGTAGTCTGAAAGATTCCTACCCTGGTGATCCCCAACCGATATCCCGAAGAGCACGCTTTGCGCGTGATTCATCGCACTTGGTCAACCACCATATCGACCTACCTCTGTCAATATCTCCTATGGTATCCCCAATGTCACACTCGGAAACCATCCCCGTGAGCAACAACATGCAGGCGTGACATATAGGAGGAGCTAAAACTGCGCCTCGAGTTCCCCTCCTCAAGAGAGCCGCAATTCTAGCGCTTGAGTGGCATTCGAATACAGGTATGTCATTCATGTGCAGATAGAAGTTTCTCATGCTCTAAATTTCTATGTACGATACGCCTAATGCACTTGAGGGCTAGTCTGTGAATACTCCCAATAAATTATCGTTTCTAAGATGCAGCCAGGTCGACTAATTATATAGGTAGAGGTACTGTGAGCGCCCCTCATTTCGTTATTTAATAGATGGAGTATCTATGGCTACAGTATTCACGGCTATTTCGCCAATATAGCGGTGTTCACTAATCAACTCTCCTTTTCGGGTGCTAAATTTTATTAAGGGTACCTATGGTGACAAGAGTAAGATAGCAAAGCTTGATACGAGACAAAACCACAAACCACCCGATAACCTCCCTCATTCGTGATAGATATTGATCGATCGGGCGCAGGCGGAAGAATGCTGTTGGCCTTGATGAAGCCTTGGTAAATCGTGTTGTTCGCTATCGATTCAGCTACGGAGAGAAATTTTCTGCCGGTTACACATAAACTCGACAGATGCCGCAAAGCATTGTCTACACACAAATCAGGGCGATGCCCACTTCAATACTACCTCAAACCAATCCCTAAGGATACCAGTCCTAACCGCTTTCTCATACACCACAACACTACAATGGGATTACTCTATCAATTCGGCCGGCTAACTGACACCTTCCCGCCCCCTGGCCATGTATAGTAATCCCACCCCCATACCGTTACACCGTTCCGGTCACGGCAAAACCCCCGACCTTCCGCGCTCAGACTTATCCTGCACTCTGTTGTTGTTTTTCCTGTAACGGCCAGAAACCCGCGCATGAAAACGTCTATGCTTAGCGAACTAGGTCTCGTAGATAATTCTTTGAATTTTTCTCATTTCTTTTCTTTTCTCGCCTTTCACACCCCCCGCCTTCCCCCGTTCCTGGCGCAAACAACTAGCGTGAAGGAACGGGGTGTGATTCCGGAAACCTGCATCTCCTTATTACATTTTTGTTGCTTTGCTGGGGATATCATGCCATCGTGCGGAGTTTAGAACCCAGCACCGAGATACTCAATTTTTTGAGTTAATCTCGTATCATACTCAACATTTTTTAAAGTCGCCGGAACGTCACTCATATACCTATGGCCCATGTTGCGGTGGTGGTGCAGGGTAGCCATGAATCATACCACAGCTGAATTGCTCATTGGTTTCCCTTCCAGGGGACTATTTCCAGGGAAACCGTATCGTCCTCAAAGTAGGAAGAGCAACGGTGGGTCTTCAATTCGGGCTAGGATATGATTGGGAAGAGCTGTCAAGTCGACCGAGGAACCGACACGGCTTCCACTCCTCGAGTAGGTATCCCGGCCCTAACGAAGATTATCCTCCCCAAATAATATGATAGTTATTGTTCGTTGCCAATATTAACCGCGCACCAACGATCCATCGCAACACAACGCTCTCTCTCACTCCACCCTTTCAACATCATCTCGAGAAATATTTTTAAATAAATTTACCAAGTATTACTTTCAGCTATGTACTTACATTTTTTATTTTTACTTCCACCACCATGATGGTGTGGTTGCTTGGAGAGCGTGGTTCCAATTGCTGCAGTTTTTTCTGGTGCGCTAGGTGCGCGGTTAATTTTGGCAAGGGACTATAGTTGGCAGAGCGAACCACCGCGACCCCACCCCACGTGGGAGGCAAGGGACAAATTACCCCATAACCACCATTCTTATTTTTTTAGGTTTATCCAGGGCAATCTCTCGGGGACCTTTGAGGGGCTCTCAAACCCTGACCATGAATATTACACATGATTGGTCAGAGCCGAATCAAAGAATTAAAGGATACTATTATATATATAATATTATACATAAAACTGCTTGGTTGGGTTGGTTGGAGGGAGGAGAGTTTTCGCATCCGTTCAAGAGGGGTCTGACCAAAAATATGCCATTTCTAGCTTGAAGGCGGCCAATGCGCACCACCTGTGTCTTATGGCTCCCAGTTATCGTACCGTACGGTATGCCACGTGGGTGATCCATGCGTCAAGGGCCAGGGTTGTATCATACAAGTATAGTACAGTACAATTACCGAGCATTTCGGCAATTTTCCGTTACCGACCCCAAGGATCAATCCCGCCGGACCTCTCAACATTTCCAAAGGAAAAAAAAGCAGCTTCCAGGGTTGATATACCCGATCGAGAAAGTAAAATAAAATTATCGAAATTCAAATTCGTTCCCAGGCAATGGTTTTCGAATTCAGTGGAATACAGGGGGGTATATGCCCCAATAATAATACGATAGGTTAATATCCCAGTCACTTACTCAAGTATCCATACACAGCTCCCCACTTTGTTTTTTTATTCCTCAAAAAATGGAATAATATTGTAAAGAACAAAAATCAAGAATTACCCGAGACCTGCAGATGTCTTTCTGAGTTTTCTCTAGCTATTTCTTTTGGACTTTCAGCTCAAAAAACCACCAAAAACATACCACTCTTAACCGAGGTCAGGCCGGGGTGATTCCATGCAAAGGTTTTACTTTTTAGATAATATATTTCTCGGTCAGTGGTATCAGGAAGGCTTCTTTGGCCGAGGGTACGGTATTGAAACTAGGAGCACTTCTCCTCGCGGTTTTGCCCGGGCATCCCAACTCAAAACAGCCACCGAGTGATTGCTGGTGAGTGTCCAAATGGGAAATATGCCATCGGAAAGGGAACTTCCAGCAACGTACCTCTGGCTTTGCTCCAATAAGAATACCACTCCCTCACCAGCACCCAATACCTTCGTTCTCAAGTCTGTCCCAGCAGCCCCACCGCCCGTCTCACTCATTGTCTATTTAAGTGAGCTTCTGTACTAGTGAGTCGTCAGCGAATTTCTCTCTGGAGGCTTTCTCGTCTATCCCAACGTTGGTCCAGCCCCTAACAGTCCTCCATTCATCCATCCAACAGCGCAATCAGAGCCAGCACCTAATCACAAGCGACCGGGCACCAGCTGCTAATCATATCCGATAACCTCCGTTGTGGCATGCCCGAACGTTCGTCGCCGACTCACATTTCTTCCTCCGAGAATGAAAGGACTGCCTCACAAACACCAATTACCTGCCTCAACCCCGCAAATGCCCCACGCGCGTCTCACCCTGCCAGTACCAGTCCATCTCAGCTCCCCTGCCCCGTCTTTAGCTGCCCGTATGTTTTCAGGGGGAAATGCCCTACCGGCACTTCTGGAGGCATCTCAAGCACTCTGACCTTTGCGGGCTCAATAGTGACGAGCACGAGCGACTCTTAGACGCGCTTGGTTTAACCCTCCCACATCCCCAACCCTGCGTTTAAGTGGTAGGCCAGGCTGACGAGGTTGAAATAATCAAATTAGCAGAGGACAACAAAGCGGGAGAAGAGAGAAAATCGAGGACTGCTGAATTCGAGTTGCGTGCTGAGAGGATGGGAATAACTAGGGAGAGGTTTGTTGCTGAGAAGGTGGCCATTTGGGAGGGGATGTGGGCTGCTGAGCGGATGGGCAATGATATCCAGGTTGGTATTCCTTATTCCATTACCGCTCGCCGAGTATAGTGTGATTACTGCTGATTCGAGTGGGTGGGGCAATTGCAGTACTTCGCAGGGATTCTCTTAGGTGTTGCCACCACTGCCAATGAGTAAACTCTTCTCCAAACTCCACAGGATCCACAAGTCTTATCTCGGGATTTTCTGGTGATTAAATGAAGTGGGGATCGTTTGTAGTATGGTGCTGAGATTCTCTTAGATTCGGCTACCAGCGCAAGTCAGTAAACTCTTGCCCGAAATTTCCTATGCCCCATAAGTCTCATATCACAGATACCGTTGAGGGGTCTTGTCGAATTTTTTGCACTTTTTTTCTCTTTACTCTGCCTACTGAGAAGTTTATATCTTGTTATATCGCACGGTGAGCTCATTCTGGTTGGATGGTGGTTGGTCGTTATGGAAGACTTTGTGTTCTTTTGTTAGGAAATTTGGGCGTGGGCGAATTGATTATGACCACAAGACTTGACTACCGATGCTAAATAATTACACAAGCACTACTGCCCCCTTGTTCTCCTTTTGTTATCCAACCCACGTCTATTTGGTTTCTATTTCATAAGTTAGTTTTCGCCCGATATCACAATAGGGGCATCAATATTAATATATCCGGGCGTCCTCCTGTAATTCGCGAAGGCGGACTACCGGTTTGCTATTGCCACTGAGAGGCTGATGAACTGGGGTGAAACCCAATCACTCGGAGAAAAGATTCAACCCGCCATGCCTCCGCTCCGACCGGTATTTCATCTTGCCCACGGTGTCTTGGCAATTCTTGGCTCAACTCGGCCCCGTCGCAACGGGATTCGCGTTTAGCCGTGGGACCCCCATTTCGCGCCGTAGACATGCGCGAATGTCCGGGTCCGGCAAACCCAGCAGAAGAGATCCAGATCTCTCTTTCTCTTCCTCTTCCTCTCTCTCTATCTTGCTTTTCCATTTTTTCTTTTTTTTTTTTTCTCTAGCATTAGCATAATAATCGGTTATCCTCTTATTTCGCTTCGCACATAGTCCGTAAAAGTGAGTAAGCGTGACGCTAAAGCAAGCGTGGCTCGATGGAAGGGAGGAAGAAGTGAGATGCTAACCATTATTAGAACGCAGTGCTAGGTTGATAACTGATTTGCCTTTTTCGAGTAAAACTCTACAAAATCAGTGTTTCTCGCGATAGGATATAATGACGAGTCAGACCCAGATCCGACAGTCAAATCCTCACTCTCACTACTATGGCACCATGATTGCCTCTGCAGCAGTAGACAGATTACCTCGTGTTCTAGTAGTAAAAATCTCTGCTCCGTGATCACCCCCAGAATGGTGTGCTAGCGGGAGATTAGTTGCATTAGCGGCCGTGGTAGAAGGAGATCAAGCATATTTAGAGTTTGCAATAGTTCTGGTGAGGATCGGAGGGATTTCACATCTTCTGTAGTGGGATCCGGGTCCGGGGTTTGCATAAGTAACTCCGCAAGAATAATCCCACTATAGCCTGCAATACTCCTGAGAGCCTTCCCCCTTTCCCCGGTCAATAGGTTACCAGCGCAGTTGAGTGCTGCTTTTGCCTTGTTGACTGCGCGCAAATACTTGAACCAAGGCAACTTCTTCATCGCTCTAACACTGTGTTGTAATTATGGTAAACAGCCATTTATTTTAATTTCTTGTCCCCCCGCACTTGGTTTTACCGGTTATGAGCGATGCGAAATAGGAGGGCAGACTTTTACTTAAGTCGAAGTGGTCATGGTATTTTGTGTGATCAAAGAAACCTGGCATAAATATCATTTCTTTGTTCATTTGCCAAGAATATTATAATAATATTATTATAGCGGTGATGCGCGAGCGCTACCATGGCTTTGGTCTTGGGGACAATGAGGACGCTTATTCACGTGCTAACTTTAGAGGAAATATCACCCAAGCTTAATTATCTCCCAACTTGCTAAAATCTAAATAGAAAAAAGAAAACAAGCTTTTTCTCTACTTGAGTAATGATCACTCCAAGGTGGCTTAGATTGCACCGGAAAAAGAAAAGTCCCCCCAAAAAGAAAAGAAAATTACAGGGGTCAAATTTTCTTATAATTTATCGCAGCCGACCAAACCGCATATCTGTCCACCTCTATATCTCTTGGTAGTCTATATCTCCAATTCCATGCTCAAGACCTATTCCCAGGAGTAACGGGATGCTAGCATCACAATGTCATATAGGAGGAGGAGCTGGAATAACGTGTGGGGTTCGTTTCCTCGCAAGAGAAATTATAGGGCCCAAGCGACATGAAAATACTGGTTTGTCATTTAGATGTCGGTAGCCTTTTTTCATGTCCGATATCTCTATGTACGATCGTGCCCGTACGGTTCCTGACGATTAATAATATTTCTCGGCGCATACCCAATCTTGCTCGGTCATTCGGTTGCTGAGCTCTATGCTGGGAGCAGGGAGCCCTCCCTGTGCTTGTACTCGAGCGCTCGGATACCAGGGTTACCGGTAGTCGGTCAGCACTCCGGATAAACTGTCGTGCCTGGTGTGCGTCTAGGTCAATTAATAATTTTCTTAGAGATTTTTTCTTTCTTTTTTTCTGAGCTTCCTGCATTTCACTATCTGCCAGAAGGGGTATCTATGTTTGCCGTGTTTTCTCAAATCTGACGGAGTTCCCGGATCAACTTCCCTACCGATACCGGAGCACCAATTTTTATTAAAGGTATCATTTATATGATGCCACAGGTAACATAACAAAACGTGACATGCAAGTAAGGCGAAACAGCAAGCCACTCGATAGATCCCTCACTCGGGCGGCTAAACTTGCACCCTCTCGCCCCCTGGCCAAGCGATCTAGTTCCCACACCGTGCAGGTCTTGGCAGATGTCCCCAACTTCAGCACACAGACTCAGAAAGCTATCATATCTTTTCTTTTTCCTCTCCTCTCTTTCTCTAACGGTCTTGAAAATGTGCATATAAATGTTTGGGTTTGGTGAACTCCATCCCGAGAATAGTTGGATTTTTCGCCTTCTTTCCCCTCGCTTTTTCTTTTTCCTAGTGCAACCAATTACGGTGGGGGAACGGGGTATAGTTCTAGGAACCTGCGCGGGCGCTCATCTCGTTTGCCGGGGGGGGGCTCATTGCTGCGCTGTTAATGCTCCAGCCCTTGAACTCAAGTACAACCATGGTGAGGTATCCGCATCAGCAAGAGATTAGCACTGACCATAATACTAAATCGGGTACCATCCTAGTGAACCGGTGGTTGGTTCTGATGTTCGAAATGTAGAATCCGGGTTACACCTGAAGTCCCGTGGAAAGGGCAGGTTCGGTCACTCCGAGAGGAAAAAGGGAACAAAAAAAGCAAATTATGGCGCGAGTGAGAATTCATGATTTCAATTTCGGTTTAGCTCCAGTCGAAATACTTATCCCTCAATCTCACCCTCACCACGCATCACCGAAGACTCAGTATGATACACATATTCAAGTGCATCCAACTGCGCCACTGCCCTCGCTCAGGCTCTATATAAAAGGTAATTTTTCTTCCCACACGCTCTTCTACCACATTTAGACTATCTACGCCTTAGTAAAGTGCTCTTCAAACACTCCCTACTCTATCCCAACGTTCGCCTGCCTCCTAATCGGCATCCTTTGGGCCATCCGACAACACAAATTAGAACCGGCACGTTGAATCAGAACCGACCAGATACTAGTTCCCCGGTTGTGCCCAGCAACCCCCATGAAGACATGTCCGAACGTTCCCCACCCACTGACACTTCCTCCTCCAATAATGAAGAAGCTGCCCTACAAACACCTATTTCCTCCACCAACCACTCGAACGCCCCACCCCGGGCACATTCTAAAGATGCCTTTCCATCCCGGCTCGCCTGCCCCGTCTCTAGCTGCTCGGCTGCTTTTAGGGGGGAAATGGCCCACCGACACTTCTGGAGGCATCTCAAGAACCCCGACACTTACAGTCTCGAAGGTGGCGAAGAAGCTATTTGGCTCAATCTTCACAGGGTGGAGCACGAGAGATTCCTATCAGCACTTGGTGCAACCCTCCCCAACCCTAACCCTAATGATGCAGTAGTAGCAAACCAGGCTGACGAACTAGATATAATCGAATAGAGGAGGACAAGGTGGAAGAAGAGAGAATGTCGAGGACCGATGAATTCGAATCGCGTGCTAAGAACATGGGGATAACGGACGAGAGCGTTGTGGCTGAGAAGGTGGCTATTTGGGAGGGCATGTGGGCTGCTGAGCAGACGGGCAACGACATACAGGTTAATATTCCATATTTCATTAACCTCTCAGGTTGTATGATAGTCGGATTTCTGCTAATTGAGATGGAAATTAATTGTAGTATGGTGCTGGGATTCTCTTAGATGCCGCCACGAGCGCTGATCAGTGAACCTTCCACCAAAAAGATCCCCCTGCCCCCCCTCGAGCTCAGTTTCACGGATTTTTCTGCGAAGTCCGACCTATGATCTATCCCTCTTTATTTTTTTTGTCGCTCCGCCCCCCCACAGCACTTTATGTCTTCTATTATATGTCCGGTGCTAGATGCTGGTTTGTCGTTATCCGAGACTTTGTCCTACATCCCTGATTAGGAATTGCCAACATCAACGAATTAATTTGCACCACCATCTTTTCAAGCACGCTTGATCCCGATGATTCCGCATAGCAAACAGTTTCTCCCCCTCCTCTTTTGATATAAGCAGTGCACACTACAGCTCTTCACCTAAATCTTTCACATTCAGCCGCATTTTACCCCCCCCACAGCCAAACACAACAGTTGTAAGGACAGGTCACACCAGTAGGGATGTGGGTGCAGGTGTTGGTGCATACGCTAGTCCTCGGTTCAATCCGCTGTCAACGGTTACACAATGTCATTTTAATCTCCTGTCCCAACTGGGTTATGCATCCCATGCATTGTCACTCGAATAGGCACCTCATGCACCATCATCACTCGAGCTCGTTAGCAGCCACGTGACAGAAGTTCTCGTGAAACATGTCTCACATTAGTCATGCGCCCTCGCTAAAATGGAGAGGTTGTATTGTGGAGTTGGTTGGGTCAACATGGATTTTTGAGATTAGGATAATGGGAAAAACGTTAGTTGCAAATAGCAGCCACAATCATGACAAGTTGGCCACGAATGACCACTGCATTATTCATCAGCTACAACCTTTTGTGTGAATCAGCGCAAGGGATCAGTATTTGTGCGGAGTACTCTGTGGCTACCTTGGGCTGACGTCACACCACACCGCTTTCTCCACGGAGGCCTAAATTGGGGTCAGGCATCATTTGGTGGCTTGGCTTGTATTTGGTACTTGTATGCGGGTTGAGCCTTAGGTAAAAGTTGCCCCCCATTACCATCATCACACCTATGGTACCGTATAATACACCGCTGCGATACCAGGGAACTTGTGACAATAAAAATAAAAAGGAATAAAAAAAAACTTATTCTCTCAATAATCCTGACGCGGCCGAACTGACCCGGACACCATGGAGTTCTGACTAGCAAGTCAATAAACGGCGTAGTCCAAAAGACGGTTTAGCCGATTGGTTTGTGATCGGATACCCGCAGCCGACCAAACATATACGCCCACCTCCATCAATATCTCCCGGTATATCTCCAATTTCGCGCTCATGAGCTATTCCGATGAGAAACGGGATGGCAGCATCTCATATAGGAGATAGAATAGCATCTAGGTGTCTTGTCCTCAACAGAGCGGTTTTAGGTTAGCGCTCAAGTAGCTTACAGATACCGGTGTGCCATACATGTGAGGGTGTCCGCCCGAGTACTTTACATCTATGATACTCGGATAAATTTATCCTAAGTGTACTTGCATCGAATTATGGCTTTAGCTATTATAGCAAAACGCTGCCAAGGCGAAACGGGCCATTGTCCTCTAGCCAAACGTGGATCTAGAGATGGAGACGGGAGTTAATATATCTAACTACATAGCATATTCCCTTGCTACCAGCGCTCGACTTGACCAACCAGTCCTGGAGCCAAATCGTCCCCAGAAATATTACCCCTAGCACCAAAATACCCCTCCAGAAATAAATCGACGCCCCCCCAAACTATCTTTCCTCCTTGCCATCGGTAGATGATGTGCACTGAATTGATGGTACTCGCATAACTTCCCATACCCATAACATAACCCCCTACAATTTTCGGGTTGAACCATTTCAGACAAGATTAGTCTGTGAACACTCCGAGTGAACTGTTGCGCCCGATATGCAACTGAGTCGATTGATTTTGGGTAGAAATTCCTTGAAGGCCCGGTATCTGTCTCACCTGCCAGGGGGGTATCTCTAGCAAGTTCGCCAATATCACTGCGTGCTCACGCCAATCAATTCCCCCCTTCCTGCGGGGCTTATTTTTAGCAACGGCAGTTGTGATACCGGGAGACCGATGACCGCTAGATCGGAGCCGAAAACCGCAAGCAGCTTGGACACCCTCCATTACCTAGACTACTAAACTTGTGCCCTCTGCTACTCCCGTACCGTTACCCATAGTAGGCAAGGAGTGCGCGAAAACAGGGATTCACAGAATATATCGGTGCATATCTGGGGTGCTCATGCGGACTCGACGCCCTTGTCATTCGATATCATTCTTGGCTGACTGTTTCTGTCTTGGTAAATGTCGCAACAGCCGTACCCCACTCAGCCTCACAGGGCTATCTACCGCATCCGAGCTCGATACCGGGAATGATACTTGACTTTTTTTCTTTTTTCTTTCTTTTTTTTTTCCATAGCGCAACAAATTAAGTTACCGTGGAGCAACGGGCTTATGATTCTAGAAACCTGAGATGGCACTACCGTATCCCTTACAAGTATTATTTTACAGGGGGGGGGGGCTCGGTGCGGCACAGTAGGTGCCTCAGGCTTTGGACCCAACTGCCGAAGTACGATTGTCATCGACGACAGGGCCCAGTCAACTACCGTACTTTGCTGGAGACCGGAGATTAGAGACCGGAGATTAGGGTTGGTGCTTGACACTGGAGGGAATCCCGGTACAATAGGTTACACCAAGATTCATGTGAAACAAATTCGACGGAATATCCCGACTGATCAGACCGCTCAGAAAAAGAAAAAATGTGAGTATCGCTTTTTACGGCTACATTCGCCTATGATTATCGATACTCGAGCAGTTGTACTGCACATAGCATGCCCACTCAAACTTCCCCGTCCATATACCACGAGTGATTCCTCATGATTTATGTGGATGAGAATTGGGTGAAAGTACTCTCGACGCTATATCGTACTCCTGGCTCCGGTCCAATTAAAACACTTCTCCATCACTGGCACCTCCCCCCCATATCATCAGGTCCGCCCTAAAAACCCCACTGGCCCCCTCACTCAGGCTCTATATAAGCTAACGCCATTCTGCCTCCCTCCCGATCTTCCGCCATAGATAGAACAGTGGATACCGTGCGGGTTACGCTCTAGTAAATCGCCCTCCAGAGATTTGTCCATATATCCCAACGTTCGTAATTGACTTCCATCCGGCCATCCGACATCACAATCAGAACCGGCACCTTGAACCAGAAACGCCCAGACTCCAGTTCCCTAATTATGTCTAGCAGCCCCCATGAAGGCATGTCCGAACGTTCCACGCCCACTGACACTTCCTCCTCCAAGAATGAAAGGGTTGCCCGACAATCACCAATTTCCTCCCTCGATCCCGCAAACGCCCCACGCGCGTCCGGCCTTACCGATACCAGCCCATCTCGGCTCGCCTGCCCAGTCTCTGGCTGCTCGGCTGTTTTCAAGGGAGAAATGCCCCATCGGCGCTTCTGGAGACATCTCAAGCACCCCGACCTTCGTGGGTTAATAGGTGACGAGGAAGTTTCTTGGCTCAATCTCCACAAGGCGGAGCACCAGAGATTCCTAGCTGCACTTGGTGCCACTCCAAAACCCTAACCCTAATAATGCATTAGTAGTAAATTAGGCTGACGAGGTTGGCATTATCCGATTAGCCGAGCACGACAAGGTGGAAGAGGGAAAATTGAGAACTGCAGAATTCGAGTCGCGTGCTAAGACTATGGGAATAACCGGGGACAGGTCCGTTGCTGAGAAGGTCGCCATTTGGGAGGGAATGTGGGGTGCTGAGCGGGCCGGCAATGATATCCAGGTTGGTGTTCCTCATTTTATTACCCCTCACACTTGCGCGTAGAAGGAGTTATGGTGTAAGTGGCATTGGGTTTTGCTGCGTTTTTTCGTTCATGTGCACCACAACTTAATTCGCGCCAAGTAGGTTCCAGTGGGATTCTTGCTGATTGAGATGGGGATCGATTGAAGTACGATGCTGGGGTTCTCCT
Source organism: Tuber melanosporum (assembly GCF_000151645.1). Classification (NCBI taxonomy): domain Eukaryota; kingdom Fungi; phylum Ascomycota; class Pezizomycetes; order Pezizales; family Tuberaceae; genus Tuber; species Tuber melanosporum. The sequence goes on from NW_003298786.1 coordinate 775,367, forward strand.
AGATGCCGCAACTGGCGCCGACCGGTGAACTCTCGCCCAGAATTCAGTATGCCCCACTAGCCCCGTATCACTGATTGTTCTAAACTGTCAACACACTCTCTTTATTATTTCGTTCTGCGGCCCATAGCACTTCATATCATCTGTTATATCCCGCGGTGATGGCATTCTGGTTCGATAGTGGTTGGTTATCGAAATCTTTGTATTTCCTGGTCGGGAATTTCATGTGCAAGCGAATTTGTTCATGGCACAAGCATTGGCCAAGCACTCTTCATCCGGCTGATTCCCCATCGCATGCCAATGACATGCCAATGTAAGAGTACCCGAAATTTTCTTAAGATTGGGGTGGTATGCAATGGTAATCGTGCCCGCAAATGTCAGAAAGTGACAAGGACAGGGGGCATGTAGGGCGCAGAAATCGATCGCGCATATGATAGCCTAGGATATCTATGTCAATATATGGGCTACACGAGCCCTAACCCCTCCCCGAAAATCATGCCATCTCATTCGGACTTTGTGATACCCCAGAACGAAGTGTTCGTGAAACACGTCTCGCATTACTAATGCACCCTCGCCTAAATGGACGTATGGTAAAGTCGAGGTCAACCCCCGCTGCCTGTTCTGTTTCTCTTTTTTGTTTTTTTCGGCAATACAATACCATAACAAGATCCTTTTCGATCCTACTGTACGGTACTCGTACTTGGCTATGACTATTCGATCTGGAAGTGTCGAAGATGCGTCTTAAAAAGGATGCCCTCAGTAAGACAAGTTGTGAGACGGGAAATGCATCCACGTTGCCCGGCAATGTTCAACTTCTGGCATCGCGGAAACCGCGGCCACGATGTACCGGTAGGGGTCCGCGGCTTACACACAGTTTAGAGTAGCGGTAGGTGGAGTTGAGGTTGTAGCTAGGGTGTGGGTGGTTGCATCCCCCCGAGACACAACTTGGACTGATCCCTGCATCCACCAGCCACTACCTTGTGGCGTAAAACCAGTGAAACTGTACTTTGTGGCTGGTGGGAGGGGCTGACCTTCCGCCACACCTCTCAATCTCGCCAAATGTTGAATCTGGGTCAGGAATGCTTCGGTGGCTTGGCGTTTATCCGTTCCGCAGTCGCGGCGTTAGCCATACTGTTAGTTAGTTTGAGCTTTATGTAAAAGTTGCCCCTTATTTTCATCATCACACCTACTATACTTTCGGACTCGGGGGTGGCCGCGCAGTCAATTGCGACCAGAGGTCGTGATCTCAATGTGAGAAGCATGGAGTGGGTCTTCGTTGCGTATATAAGCTCACTCATTTCTTCCTGCATCCTATGGAGAACAACACCCATCTCGGGACCATATCCACGCTGTGACTGTCAGAAAGCGGCTGAAGTTTCAGCTAACTCGTGATTACAAAAAAAAGAAGGAAAAGGTATGTTCCCCACAATACTCGCGCGGCCGAATCGAAACCGGCCACCATGGAGTAGTGATCGGAGAGCTAACAAATGTGTAGAGTATTCTGAAGGATGCCTGCGCAAGTGATTTGCAACCTGATATCCATGGGAAATAACTCTCTTTGTGGGTAATTGATCGCCTCCTACTAGCACGCATATCCGCCCATCTGTCAATATCTCTTGGTATGTCTCGAATTTCACTCCCAAGAGCTTTTCCCATGAGCAATTGGATGCTAGAATCGCGTATATGAGGAGCTAGAATAACATCTAGTGTTAATCTCCTAAGAGAGCAATTATAGTACTCAAGTGGTGTACAGATACCGGCATGCCATATATGTGCAGTATGCCACTGTTTATGTCCCAAATCTCCATGTACACCTACCGCACTTGGGGATTGGTGACATGTCTTGGTGCATACTCACTCACTCCCCGGTCGCTACGCGGTGAGGGAGTCCGGACAAGTACTTGGACGCGAGTAGCCGGATGCCAAGATTAATCTATTAACACTCCCAATCAACTGTCGCTCCTGATATGTGACTAAGCCCACTGAGTGTGCCTAGTAATTTTGTTCGCTCAACGTATTTCTTTATTTGCCGGAAGGGGTATCCATGGTAGTTTCGCCAATCAGACGGGGTTTACTGATCGGCCGATCCATCCGAGAGCTGATTTTTATCAACAGTGGCTATGACGCCACGGGTAGGATAAAAGAAATTGATATGAGGCGAAACCGCAAGCCAGGGGACACATCTCTCACTCGGCTGGCCAAGTTTGCGTCTTCGCGCCCCCCCGGGCCATGCGATCCGACTCCCACAACGTTACACAGTTTCGGTCTTGGCCGGGATCTCTAACCCTTGGTGTTCAGACTCACAAGGTCACCCTTCCATTTTTTTCTTTTTTCCAGGCACAAAATGTTACTGTGGGGGAATGGGGTATGGTTCTGGAAGCCGGCGCGGGGGCCCGGCTCCTTTGTCTGTTTTCCGGGGGAAGCGCAGTTAGGCGCCATAGGTGGTTCAGGCTTTGGGCCCAAGCGCTGCCGTAGTATGATACCGCAAAAATTGGTTTAACTGGAAATCGCGCTAATGCTGCAAGATCGACATGTGGCGCAAAAAGAGGGGGTGGCAACTTAAGCGAATATCAAAATGTAGCCGAGTGATATGCTATGATGGCGGATGGGGAACACAAAAGGGAATAATCATGTATTCTTCCCCACGAGGTGGTATTTACTACAGTTGGAAGATGTGAGAAATCAAACCTATCTCAATCCCGGTCTACAAATTCTACCACACTCCCATGCTCACCATCTATAGGTAATCCAGAGTATGAAACAGGTAGATCCTCACCCCCCTCTGCACTATTTTCCCCATCTTCCCTCCAATTTCCAATCTCCAAAAGGGAAGAGTTGATACCCTTAATTGATAGCTCACTATCAGAAGAGCCATCAACCGGCAGTGTTAGTCCTAGGTTGCGAAATGTAGTGACAACCAACTCCGTATGGGTTTGGCTAAACTGCTCCCACGCTTGGCCAACTGCTCGAGTGACAAGAATCCGCCGTTCTGCAATACCAGAAGTATCTGATCGGTGGAGTTCTCGTAAATTTAGCTGGTGAGTAGCTTCGTAGTTGTCGAGTAGTTGTTCAAGAATATCGCGAAGGATGTTTTTAAAGAGTTTGTTTACGGAAATATCGAGTGGCTGCACAAGTCCGGTACAGCCTGCCGGAATCATAGAGGGGATGATGTTATTTGAGCGTAAGGTATGCAGAACCTCTTGGGTAGAATGGAATTTGGCAACATCCAATGCAAGTAATCGGGGGCCCTCGGGCAAAGCAGGAACCAGAAATTGTTCAATCCATTCTACCAATAAACCAGCATTGGAATATGCTGATTCATTCCACTTAATTGCCACCCTGTGATCGTATTTGGCCATTTCCTCCTCCCGTTTTCTTCGAAAGTATTCGGCTCGCTGTTCCTAATACTTTTCTTTACCCTTGAAAATTATCAAGGGCTTTACTCTTGGCTTTCAACTTCCAAACACAGTTAACAAAAGGGTAGCCTGCCGCTTGTCCCAACCACTATTGCTGGCTTTGACTTGAACGGTCTGGCTACCCTTGTCTGCATACGTCTGACCGTTGAGGAACTCGAAAGGTAGGGGGATCTCATCGATATTACAAATACTATCCAGTAAGTATCGACCTACAACCCTCTGCTCATCATAAGTTTCCTCTCTAACCTGCGAGTTGCGTCTATTGAAGCGCAACCATGAGAGAATACTCTGTAAGTACTCCTCGGGTATTTTTTGAGACTTGTTTGTTGTAAATCGCAGAGTTATCTGGTGACGAGAGAGGAACCCAGCCAGCCACCCATTGGAGAAAGAAAATTCGGAAATATTCCGGTTTGGATAACAAATCGCAAAGGCTCGATAAGCTTCCCGTTGAAGCCAACCTCTCTGAACAGCCTTCCGTTCTTCGCGCCGCTCACAATATTTGTCGTATAAATTGGCTTCAAACTCTGGCCAATAACAGAAGTTGGCACCTGCTCTGTTTCTTCTTTCTCCCTTCTTTCCTCCTACAATCTGGTCTTGACTGACTCTCCAGTTATGCAGAGTTGTGATTGGTACGAGATAGCGCTCCGATACTTCCTTCATCAATGGTGCTCGTAGCACTCCCGGTTCTGCTTCTTCTGCCCCCTGTAGTATCTGGTGGTGGTACCACCACCGAAGTACCTCAATTTTAAACTCTCGTGTATAGGAGCGCTGTATGCGCTTCTTAACACCCATGAAATGCCCTCCACCCCGCTCCACAATCGACTTTGCTCTCTTTCCCGGCCTCGAATCTATAGTCGTGTGGAGAAGAGTACTCGGATCTGTACTAGCAACTTCTACCACAGGTTCTTGGACGAGTTGGGTGAGTGGTATTCTGGCTATAGCAGGAAGCCTTGGAATATCTCCCGTTGACTGAATGTTGACTTGGTTTTCGTTTTACTCGGCTACTGTGGTAGGTATATCTTCATTTGGCATACATGGTGCTGGATTGAGAAGAAGCTGAATCTGCATTGTGCCAGCTCTGATATCGTGTCCTGCTTGATTTCTTGGACTAAGATTCAGTCAATTAACATTTAACTTCTCCCATTGTTTATATTGGCAGAATTTAATGGTTTATTGACTGGATCTTCTGAATCTCTATTCAGTAGTCATTCTTGTTGACTCAATGCTACCGGTATGACTTTCTTCTGGTATTTCTTTTTTTTTTCCTAGGGTTTCCGTTCCTGAATCAACCTGTGAATCACTTGAGGTTCAAGCAAAGTTGAGTAATCTGGGATTGTGGCTTGGGCTGACTGTGGATCCTCGCTTACTTATTCGTTTTTCGTCTTAGACTCATTTCCAGTTAAACCAATTTTTGCGGTAGTTGCGGCAGCCACAGACTAACACTGACCATAATGCTTGATCGCTTGTCTTCCTGGAGAAAGATAATTAGAATCGGTACGCAAAGTTGGAGGGAATAGGCTGGGTTACACCAAATTCACATAATAAGGCCCGATTAATCCATGCGAAAAGGAAGAAAGAATAATTTCCAACCACTGACTCTTCATGATTGCCATGTCCATCCCACGCTCATCCAGGAGGGAATCCTCGATGCCCCATCACATATCACATTTTTCCTCCCACGTCACCTTCCTTTTGTTAGGGTTCTTGGCTTTGGATTACTGTAATAGTGGAAGGTGAGACAAAAAATAACTGAAATTTACCTACATCAACAATCACTCACATTACCTCAGGATAATTTAGTGTTTGTTTTTAAAAAGATATTGCCTGCAATTTCATACATTGATAGAAAAGTTGATTTTAAAGACCGTGCTAGTCTTTCCAAAGAGGGGATTGCAGAGATCAAGAAACGAGGTGTTGTGATTATTAAGAATGTACTCCAGGACAGGCAAGATCATGCCTGAAAGGAGTAGTTAAGGGTGCCCATGAGTCGCAACCCCTAGGCTGCTGATTTCTCCCCTCGACAACTATGTTTACAGCTCAGAGCTATTAAGCGCGGCTTTCTCCACTGACTCACCGGTGGCCTACGAACTATACTTGTCTCCTACATGGAGCCCCGTGAGATCCCATCCATCTCTTGTGACCTCCCAGTGTTTTGTAGGCTCTCTTTGGCATTCTTCTCTCCCGTCATTGATGGTAGGCACCTCCGTGTGCCCCGCGCCGACCGCTTTCGTATCCTCCAACCTGGCGATACAGGCTTTGCTCTCTGGGCCTGTTGAAAATCACGAAGCTTCCGTACCAATCCCAGTTAAGAAGACGATCACTGGATGGTGGACTTGGAAACTCGGGTGGAGGTGCATTAGTTTGTTTGACGAGTGTTGGATGTTAAAGGAGAGAGTTTGGTCGAGGAGTAAGGGGTTGCACAAGTGTTTAAGAGGTTTCAGCTGCTAGGGCAACGAAACAGTTGGATGTATGGAATTAAGGTTTACAAGCAGTGGAAACTCGGAGGTGTCGCATTAGCTCAAGTAGTAAACACGGAGGAAACGTTATGTGTATTGGGACTGACACGGAGGAAACATTATGTGTATTGGGACTGTTAGAGATCATAGGTTGCATGGAAGGCGGGGGATCGGTGAACGGTCAGATATGAGTTTCAAGGGAAAGGAATGTGTTAGAGGAAGTTTGAAGGATCGCTTGGTGGGTGTTGGAATGCTCCAGTTGATGGTACAGGAGGACAAGGAGATATGTACGGTGAAGATGAGAAGAAGAGTTTTGAGGAAAGTGGGTATATATAGGACACCTCCGGTAGCTTAGAAAGAATAAGGACTCCGAGATAACCACTGTCGATCATAACTTATTTTATTAGGGCCCACACTGACGGAGGTAGTGTGCAGCGCAGGGAGAATTGAGAGTTTTCCCGAGGAGTTGGCAGAGTTGAGTAAGTCCACTGACACCCCCCTTCTCCCATATAAGTTTGCTAACGGACTCCAGCTCTCCCTTCACCCGCATCCCCGGCGAGGACACCTTACTGGTAAACACACTGCTAAAGCACAAAAAAACATATGATATCATATCATACACAATCCTACGCCCATTCTTTACCCTATCCAACCCCCAAACTCTCACTGAGGCACAACCCGCTCCTCCGCCTCGACGATGCAATGGCGCACGCGCCCCGAATCTCGCCTGCCAATTACCTCTTCTGGCACTGCGATACCATTCGCGCTTTGGGTCTTGTACAACGAGGTGCGAGTAGTAGCTCTTTCCTATATCCTCCGGCCGTGACGTGGACAGTAGAGAACCAGGGTTAGGTTGAGAGGCAGAGGGAAGTGGAGGGGGGTGTCACAGCAGGATTTCCCGCCGGGACTTGGGGTGGAGAATTGAGGGTGGTATTGGTGATATTTTCTTCTTACTCACTGGCGAGTCGGTATGATAGAGGGCTGGATGATTCAATTACTCTATCCAAGCACAGTTTTATCAGAAATCATACCGGTACCCTCCAGTTCTTTCCTTTTTCTCTTGGTCGCCTGTCCAGTCACTCCCTCTTAACACTGTTCTTTAAACGTAGTTGATACTGGCACATTCCCCTTTGTAGTACATTACGTCGTCGTAATTGCGACATTTCGTTCAACCACAGTGCCTAACCCGAAACATCGGCATTTCATACTTATCCCTCGCGATATTCCAGACCATCGTTGTAGTAAGAGTACAAGGAATCAAACTCTATTTTAACACCCATCTCCTCCTTCGGAGGGCATTCTGCATGTGGTATCTGAGAATTGGACAGGGCTTTCTTCTCCCTCGACCCATCGGATGCCATACAAAATCCGCTAATTTTCACATCGATACCCCTCCCTGGAGTTCTCTCCCTGTAAATCTCGTTACGAGATACCATTTAACCTAACTACCCCACAGATTTCCCTTGTCCGCGGTTACTACTTTGCTGTTGGTCGCGTTGTCCCATGTTTAGCGAGCTATGCGGGCAGAGTTTTGTTGCCCAGCGCCACACTCGTAATTCTGCGCGGACTGGGTTGTGGCGCAGTGGGCAATGGGTTTTACTATGTTTTCTCGTTGCACCATAACCAAGTCTTGATATTCGCCCAAGTGCTCGAGTACGAAGCCGGTGACAGAAATCACCGATAGAAGTTCGTTTTACACCCAAAGTAGCCATGTCGGCAACGTTATAACACCACTCCTACTGCATCGATAAAACGCAAACCGATTGCATCCCCAAGACAATTATTTGGGGTTTCTCTCCCAGATTCTCACAAATAAATATCTCATTTTCTGGGAGGTCCACCGACCAAAGAATAGCGGTGATATTATCTCTTAGCGGTATTAGTGTAGGAAACTGTAGTTTTTTGCCCATTTTTCATCTTCGGTCGGGTAACCTTTGCTGCCAATTCATCAATCTGTCTTTGCTAAACCTAAAGTTTTGTGTATGAAAAGTTGGTACAGTACAGTTCCGAAGCCTGGACGATTTGTATTCTTTGTGTGACCTGAGGAGGAAATTCAACTGCTGGAAGTCGAATACTTTTTGTCAGGTGCGCTTACGCTACCGGTTATTTTTATCACATTAGCTTCGTACATTTCCTGAGCTTGTCTCGGCAAAGGCCCCAACTTTCGGTACTCATACTTAGACCGTTATCTTTTTCTTCTTCCATCTGGCAGCAACAGCCCGGGAAACATACACGGAATAGACCGGGTTTGCTCTCGACACTATACCTCTGGCTTTGCTCCAATCAAAGCACCCCTCCCCCACCAGCATCCTCCCCCGCAGTACCAAGCACCCAGTACCCAACACTCTCATTCTGAAGTACTTCTCAACTGCCCAATGACCCCCTGAATCCTCACTCTATATAAACGGGCGTCACCCACTACGCCCTGACCAGCCGGCAGTGTACAAGTTACGCTTTATTTAAATCTCTCCTAAAACCCTCTCATCTACCCCGGCGTTTACCTGCCTCCTAATTGTCTTGCATTCGGTTATCCCACAACCGAGTTAGAACCAGCACCTTTCATCGGAAGCAAGCAGACTCCGGTTTGCGAGCCATGTCCAGCAACGCCTCTGAAGGGATGTCCGGAAGTTTCAGACCCGCTGACACCTCCTCCTCCTGGGGTGAATGGGCTGCCCCACAAACACCTCTTTTCTCTCTCAACCCAGCGGGCACCCTACCCATGTCCGACCCTGCCGATACCGGTCAATCTCAGCTCGCCTGCCCCGTCTCCGGCTGCTCTTTTGTTTCCAGGTGGGAAATGCCCCACCGGCTGTTTTGGAGGCATCTCAAGCACCCCGAGCTTCATGGGCTCAATGGTGACGAGGAAGTTGCTTGGCTAAATCTCCATGAGACGGAGTACGAGCGACTCCTAGCCGCACTCGGTTCGACCCTACAACAACCCTAACCCTAAGGGTGCAGAAATAGAAAACCAAGCTGACAAGGTTGATATAAACGAATGTATAGAGGATAATAGGGCGGAAGAAGAGAGTAAGTCTAGGATTGCTAAATTTGAGTCGCGTGCTAGGAACATCGGAATAACAGAGGAGAGATCTGTTGCTGAAAAGGTGGCAATTTGGGAGGGGATGTGGGCTGTTGAGCAGGCTGGCGATGATATCCAAATTATTATTCCATATTTTATTAACTTCGCGGGTTGTAGTCGGACTGTTGCTGCTGATTGAGACGGGGACTGGTGGTAGTATGGTGCTGGGATTCTTTTAGATGCAGCAAAACTGGTACCGATCAGTGAACTCTTCGCCGAAAAGGTTCCCTGGTCTCCCGCCCCCCTTGTCACGGATTATGCTCGGGGCCTGAGCTATCAACTATCTCTCATCCTTTTTTCTCTCGTTCTGCCCTACATAGCACTTAATATATATTCTCGTACATCGCGCGGTGGGCTCTTTCTGCTTCGATAGTGGTTGTTCGTTATCGAAGACTTCTTGGTTATGAATTATCGACATAAGCGAATTTATTGGTGCCATCTATATTCCAAGCACTCTCTATCCTGATAATTTCTCATCGCAACCTGTTGCTCGTTTTGTTGATTTCAGTGCACACTCCGGCTCTATACTTTGTTCTATGATCAACAACCTCTTTTCGGCCCCAATGACCAAAAGAGATATGGGTGAGGAGGACAGGTTGCGCCAGTGCAGATATGTAGGCGTAGACGTTGTCGGCGCATGAACAGGTTATTGCGTTGCTCAACCCTTGTCTGTGTATACACAATGCCTTGTCCTAACCTCCCACCTAAAAAAAAGAAATGAAGTTTGTCACTCTTGACTACTCGGACTGCTAAGTCACTGAACAGATTCCGCCACCGAGCAGAAATGGAATAATGTCTTATATCAACCTTGAACTCTCGACAAAAAACGAAAGCTTGTGTAGTTGGGGGCTAATTGCCACTGCGTAATCTGCCTCTCCCTTCCCCAGCAAAAAGATACGTTGGAGGGTTTGTTTTCAATCTCATTCCCTCATCTTTAATCGACCCGGGTGTGTCAAATACGGACCTTTAGGAAGAAAAAAAACTCAGGAAAGTTCTTGTAAAAAATGATGTGAGATTGGTTAAATGTAACTACTTTGCCCGGGGTTCCGAATGGTCTGCAGAAGACTGGACTGGACTGCTAATCTGGCCGGAAGTCAAGTCTAGTCTAATGGTGGAAATTAGACTGACTTGGACGGTCCAGATTATGGGACTGACTAGGCTAGGACTGGTCAAACTAGGACCGCCAAGCAATAGGATATTCAAAGCCCATTGACCGGATTGGGATCCTATTTTGCTTTTTACTATTTTTATCACAGTTTATTACTTTCAAATAAAGATTTTCTTGATTAAACTACTTGTTTCCGTGGGTTATACTGCAGAGTCTCAGGAGAGTCAGAATGGAAATAGTGCCTCGCTTAGATTAGGGGCAGTGAAAATAGATTCACGAGTACCATTTTTTTCTTCGGATCATTGGGTGAGTGATATTACATGAATATCCAACACTTTATAACGACTGGTCTGGGACTAGTCTAGACTAGACCCGACAGCCCTAGTTAGTCAAGTCCAGTCACGGTATCGACCAGGACTGGCAAGTCTGGTCCTGCCTCCAAGACCTGACCGGTCGGACTATTCAGAACACTTCGTCAGAGTCACCCTTTAGCACGTTATCTTTGATGGAGTAATCCCATCGTGGAATAGTATTGGGATTGGAATAGACACGGCGAGGTCTATTGCCCTGAAGGCAACACATGGGGTGGTGTGCACATGTGGGATGTCAGCCACTACAAATTGTATTTAATGAAGCTTCATTCCTTCCCTTCTCTCGAGTTTTCTCTCTGTACCTATCATCAAAGAAACACACTCTCCACTTCAATCATCGTTCCTGCTGTGGTGTACTCACACGAGTCCCATCATCGTCGATCAATCGTTCCACTGCGCTACAACAATTCCCCATTACTCTTCCCCACACCGTTCTTCGTACTCTGTTGTCAATTCAGCCTTATCTATCTCTGCACCTAACTCGTGACCAACCTCCGCTTCTTTGATTCTGGTTCGGAAGGTAGCAGAATGTTGCCCGTTTTGAGTCGCCTTACGGCCCTCTATAACGAGCCATATCTGTTACCTACAGGTTTAGGCTTTTCTTGTAAAGATTTTGCCACGTCAGCGCGATACAATATTCAACAGTAACCGAATTTAGTATACAAAAATGGAAATGTGATTTCCTGTATTTTCTTCTCACAAGATGAAAACTCCGACTAATTCTTACTGAGTTTAGCCAAAAATATCTTTTGAGGTTACGTTGGTACTATGTCAGCTTTGACAGCATGTCCGCTATGATTACGAGATAACAACGAAGTGTTATAGGTTTATTGGTGATTACTTGATATCGAATTAAGGAGAATTGTAAGGCTTTGTGGGAATGAACATACAAGGAGGATTGGTGTAAAAGAAGTGTGAGAACGATGGTTTATAAGGGCAGGGTAGCCGGATAGGTAATTAACATGGGTTTTTGACATTAGCATTTATAAGCTATATTATCAGCCAGCAGCTCTTTTAGCCACACCCTTGTGTCTTCAATATTCCGGTAGTCAAGCAGGATGTTTGGGACCAAATTTCATAGTTCCTCCTCCATCTCCCTATCCCAGTCCCTCTGTACACCCAAATGTCCTATACTGTTTTAGAAACCTCTTCCATCACGTCTGGTTCCCCCGTTTCCTCGCTCCGCCAGATGATTGGCGACTGGTATATGATCAAGCTCGGGGTGGGACTGCGCAGAAGTTACTACTGACTGGACTTCTGTGCGTTTCTGGTGAGATTTGATGTCCCTTTCCCCAAGGACCTTGCTCTGGCGATACCTCTCATAGCGGGTTATTCTACCTACGTGTTAAGTATCATATGCGAACAAAACAGGAAAAGATTTTTGGGTGACTAACCCACGGCGGAGTGAATGATCATGAAGAAAATGTTTGTGTATATGGCTTTGGATATCATCGGTTCCCCTCACAGTCTGGGCATTGCGTATAACGGTTAAACAGTTTGGCTTCATACAACGCCAAACAGTTCCACCATCGGTGCCATCAGTTTCCTCTACCCAAGGTCCTTCATCAACATATGTGCGCTTTATAAGTCCTGCAGAAGCTGACGCCCACTCTGCCCGTCTCTTCGTCCGTGGAGTGGCATGACCTGTAGGATAGAACCATTCAAGCGTAATAGGTGGTGAATTGGAAGAAATCGGATGCGTGGGACAGGCTGGAGAGGCTGAATCTGTTTCTTTACTGCATTTTCTTGGGGTAGTAGGAGTAATCATTTTCTTGGAAAATGATTTTCTGTTAGTGGCGCTATCTGGACAAGTGGGATTTGCAGGACAAGCGGTAGAAGTGCTCTCCTGTTGCACGAAATTGACCAGATCAGTAGAGTTTGAGAGTGGGCGCTTCTCATTATTTCTCCTTCTAGTTGTGCGTAAATTGAAATCTCTGGAGCCAGAACTGTTCCTACAGGACGTGGCAGTGTTTGATATAGTCAAAAAGTCATTATATAGGCGGGATTGACTCCATTTGACCTGGCGGCTCGCTGACATGAAGGCTTGTAGGTCTTTAGCGGTCTTTTGCAAAAGTGATTGAATCTGTTGCCTATTGAAGCCAGACCTCTTTGCGATAGACTTCATCAACCATTCGATAGTCAGTTGCTCAGGCTTGAGTTGTAGCTCGATAATAAGGGACTCCAAAGTCTCAATACCATGTGGGGAACATGGAGAGAAAATTAAGTTTTGGGTATCCGATTTCTCCATTATTAGGTTACTCGTGTTTGGTTTCCCCCTGATTGATTCTTCCACCTCTTGGAATATCCCCTACAGATAGAGTTAGTAAGATGCAATCGCTTAAATGCTGATTATCTTACTGTATATTTAAGTACAAACCACTTCCAGAGGCAGAAGTTCCTCCACTTTCTCCAATCTGTCCTGTACTTCGGTTCAGGTAGAATCATTCTGCAGGCAAGGAATCGGCGATGTTTTTTAAAGACATCTTCAGCTCCACTGATGCTGCCACAACTAGGGTGCCTCTTGTAGTACTAGATTAATTGTCAGCGATCAGGGCAGCAATAAGCTGAGCATGGGAATGTTAATTGAAATACTTCATAAAAGATGTTTTCCACAGTAATGTTCTGGAAGTTGTGTGATGTTCCAAATTCCAAGATAATATCCCAGGCATGAGCCTTCTCCAAGCTCCTGTCAAAATATTGCTGATAATGGGGTGCAGGTTCAATCGAATACCAAGCTGAATTCCCAAGGGCCCAAATGGTCGAGTTTATAGTTGTGTCCTTATAGGATTCAAGAGAATACAGAGTAACATTACATAAGGTTATAACTGGACCTTGTATGTAATCTGTGGGAGCAAGATTTGTTTTGGTAGAACCTGTTTCAGCTCCAATAATTGGAAATGCTTGTTTGATCCAGGTTGTTAGATAGAACATAAATCCTGATTGATATTCTAGTGCAGTGTAGCTACCTTTGAATTGCTGCTGGAACCTGTACGGCATGCTTTTAATGGTGCCAGTAACGGTCAAGCTTCCAACAAAATGGATATCGAGCAAATCGTGGACTTGATCAGGTCCATCTATGATCTGCTTGTAGACCACGGTATTGACTAACTCAACTTGGGGCCAATTATCCAGATTTTGTATTTGACAAGATTTAAAGACTTTGCCTTCGATCATTATATAGCTGGTATCATATAACAGATCAGGTTCCCACTAAGAAAGAATTGATCAGTAAAGCGCCAAAATATGTACCATCTAATAATTTCCCAAATATTTCTGCTTTTTTTTTTTTTTTTTGGAATTAAATTCCACTTCTGGATATTCCGGTTTTAAAAGGTTCTTATTGTAAAAAGGTTTACCTAATTAAAGGTGAATATCCAAGACAACAGGTATGTGACTGACCTATCATATAGTGATCAAGCGATGCTGCTGCTCGACAGTGAGTAAATTGTTTTCTTATTGGACGGGTGTCTGCTTGCTTATTGGCCGTGTTGAAAATTTCAACCAGGAGAGGTGCAGGGGCGGCCGATGGAGGTATGTACGAGTTGTTGCACGTGAAAAAAAAAAAATAGAATTTTTTTCTTCTTCTATGCTATCATAGCATATGATAATACTTCTCATAGGTTTAGAAACAGTGAGATTGCAGGTAGGGCTCCTCTGTGTGGGGTTGCGGGTCGGGCAGGCTATCGAGTTCTGTGTGCCATGCATCTGTCCGAATGACGAGAATTGTGCCCCCCCCCTCCAGTTGTGTCCGGGTCCCAATATCTAACAAGACTATCAGGTCCCGAAGCAATTCAGAGTGCTATTGTAGGTGCAGAACATAGCGCTATCCCACTAGAGTGATTATATCATATATATGAAAATGGTTCTTGTAAGATATTAAATATGTTTCCTTCTAGCAGGATTTCCACTATCCAGTGAAGATCTAACCTGGTTGCGCTGCGACCTCCTTTATAGGATAGCATATGGGTACTGTTCAGGGCGAAGGAGTAACTTCACTTTTTAGCTGTTTTGAGTTAGGACCAGTTTTAGTTTGCATAGCAACCAACAACCTTTTGAGAAAAGGAGAAAAACGTTTTTTTCACAATAAAATTGAAATAGTCCAACCAGCAATAGACTAAACAGCATCAAAATCAAGGATATGATTGGACTCAGCTGTCTGTTTAATTCTATGTAAATATTTTCTATCATACAGGTAAATAATAGGTTCAATCAAGACTATCGATTGATAATACATATTAAAAAAAGTTAAAAGAGCTGAATAAGCACAATTAATAAGTGTTTTAACTTGAATCCACTGCCTTTCGCTTATTTTTAGAGCCAGGAGGTCTACCACGACCTCTTTTGACAGGAACTGTGGTTAGAAATTCCGCCAACTTGTTATTGGAGTTCTCACCTCTATCTGATTCTTGGGCCAGCTCACACTGGACTCCTTTAGCATTAATTGCCTGTAGATTCTTCATTTCACGTACAGTAGAAATTAGTTGATCATCTGGCTTTGAGTAGTACTGTAACCGGTACGGGTACTCGGTTATTGGTTTTGTTTTATGTTTTGTTTTAAGTATCACTTTGATACTTAAGGAGTTTTACCAAAGAGTATCAATTGATACCTTTGATTAGTTTTGTTTATGCTAGACATGAACAGATTGGTGTATTTAAAGACCGCCTGTTTCTATGATAGAAGAGGCAGACTTCGACAGACAGTGTTTCAATATACTTGGTTGAACGGTTACTTCTTTGTTCCTCAGTACACCCTCGAAGCCTCCTTTAGTTCTTAGCTCTCGCCTCCTCTCTGGAAGAGCAGGCCACCTACCAACTATCGTATCTATTTTCGTTAACGTGATTAGCACCTTGCGAACACGTTACAACTACTATTGATTGTGGTACTGAGATGTAACATAAGGAGAATATTTATCCCAGAGATCGTGACGTTTCTCTGGATTCAATCCTATATCTGGAAGTCCACATGGTTCAATCTTCATGAATATGGGTAAGGCAAAGTCCTTTTTTCGTAAATCCACTGTCGTCCACTCATCCTGTAGTAGTCTCTTTACTTCAACAACACCTGGATTCAGTCAAAGAAAATGAAAGAAATGATAGCTTTGAATTCCCTTCATGGCATTCAAATAAGGCTTAAGAGCTAACTCCCAATTCCGAAACATAGTTTCTGGAGGATCATTGAAAAACTATATAGCTTTTATATTACCTGCCTTATCAGTAGTATCAACCAGTGCTGCATACATTTCGTGAGTCCAAACCTCATTTCTGTTTGCCTTTTGCTTCACAGTTCCAAAGCCACGATCTACACTATTTCTTGTGTGACCCTTGATCTGGAATTCCAGTACAATTTCCTCTATATCGTGGGCTATAACTAGCTAATAAAGATACTACAACATTGTCTTATTCTTATTCTGGCCTCAACAATTGTCTGCTCAGAGGTGAATCTGGGCTTTAAGTCTTGGGATTGTGGTCAAGAAACAATGCAAAATTGATAAAACTTGGTTAGCCCCCTTTCCCTACTGTGCTTCTGTAAATATAGCATGATAATGCTTATTAATTGCATCATCAACTATATCAAATACATATAACTTGAATGGAGACCAATAGTACCATTGAGATGGCTGTTGTAGTACTCTGGGTATTTCAACCACTTGTTGAAAATCAAAGGAAAAAGAACTTACCTCAGATTCCAGATTTTTTGCTTGTTGAATATTATTTTCATAAGCTAAATGACATGCTCTGTACTCTTGTTGATGCACTTGTAGTTGCCTTACCTTCTCATCCTGCTGTGAAATTTCCATATTCAATAGCTTGTTACTATCAACCTCTTCACCAATACCTATTACTAAGTTCTCCTGACCTTTACATAGGTTTCGCAACATGGTATACTCATCACAGACATTTTTGGAGGCTTTCCGAATTTTCATAAAATTCAATGTCTCAGAGCTTTTCCATATCCGATAAAACTTTGTAAAAGGGACTTGTGCCTCTACCTCATACAAACCAATAGACATAAGATACATCTGATAAATTGTATGATAGGAAAGATGAGATGGAAAGTAAATGATCTTTTCTACCTCCATATAGTGCACAACTTTCCCATCTGTCAACTTCCACTTATATGTACGTGTTTCAATCACTTCACCTTCTTCCTCCATCATAACTAGGAGAAACTTTTCTACTTTTATTATAGCCTCTGGTAGTATCTTATTAGCAGGAATATGGCTATAATTACCATGTGGTCTGGGAATAGGCATTTGAGTTTTAGGTAAGTAATAAATTAGAGCATAAAGCCGTTTTGAGGAAATGTTCCAAAAGGTTGTAAATACCTTTATACATACTGTATCAACAAAGGGAAGGAGGAACTTAATCTTTCTATATTCCTGCTTACGCACACGATAATCCTTATGCTGTGCTTTCCACCGCTGTGACAGTGTTTTGTTATTTGATAACTTGGGTATTAGAAGGTATGTTATCATTACCTTTTTCTCTTTTCTTGACAGTCCATCATGATAGGTAAGCCATTTTATCAATGTTTCAGGATCTGCTTTCTGAACACACTTTTGTGAGCAAGAGCAGGCATGAAGGAGTGTTTTTAAGTGCTGGGTAGGCATCTCAGCTAGTTCATCATCCTCAATATCTTGTCAAGTTTATTCTCTTAGTATTAACATGTCAAATTTAAAGCAATTGGAATTAAGACTTACTGGCACCAGATAAACTTTGATTATCAATTGTACTACTATCAGACTCAGAGTCTGAGCTATCAGCATAACTCTCAGAAGAGCAAGAACTAGAATCTCTATCCATAGTTATTTTCAAACTAATTAGATCAAAAAGAATCTTTAGAAACTGGAAATTGTGATATAAGAAGAGGCTTGTGGTCAGGAAGGAAGTAAAAGTATTAAGATTCTCTTTCAAATAGACTTATCTATCAGCTATCTTACAGTAACCTTCTCTCTAACCTAACTAGGAGATAATTGCACTCTATTTCATCAAATCTCACTCTTATAATTCATATGAGAAGTTTTACCTATACCCTTATTTTTACTTTTGTTGTATTTGGTCTTCTTGGTACAGGTTAATTATGTCTGTTACTTTTCAAGAAAGTGGAGACATTTCAATAAACCTTAAAATAACTATAGATTCTACTCCTGAAAATATTTGAAAATTTAGACACATGTGCATTCAGGAGTGGGCTATATTTCTATGTAAAAAAGTATTTTACGACAAATTTTCAAAATAATCATTACAAGTGGACTGTTGGTTCAATTTTAAAATTAACTATATTTCAAGAGGTCCAGGGGGTACTCAACCTTGTAGCAAATGCTGAGAGCCATTCGACTTGTTTTGTGGTTGTTGGCAATCTTGGTACTTTTCGCTGAAATGTACCCATATTATCATACCACTGTGCGTATTAAACTGCAAAAATGTCGGTGGTACCTCCTAAACTTGCTTTGTTAGTTAATTTGAAATTAGTCTTACCAAGGTTCCTACTTGTATTGCTCTCGACATGATAAGATTATATGTACAATTGAGGGTAGCGGTTCAAGAACAACTCTTTTTATGGGTCAGCTGAGGGTTATTCCAAAAAGAAAAATTTATCCTCTGGGATAAGAGACAGGTTCTGAGGTTAAGAACCCTGACACATGTATCAGGTGCAGCAATCAGCAAGCGAAAACAAAATAAAAGGAAAAATCAAACATTTCCATCGGAGTCAAATACCTGCCAAAAGAGCCTGTTCACTAAAGAAACAATTTCTTGAGCTGGTGAGAAACACCAAAGATAGACAATACCAAATAGACAATCCTGAACTCCGCTGATATGAAAACTTATCAAGTCAAAGCTAAAATATGACTATTATTTACCATTTCTGCGGGTAGAAGTGTCCGGAATTAAGATCTCATTATTTTTTGTCATTGCATGAGCCGCTGACAATGTAACTTAAATTTTTGTATGTGGTACCATGAAAAATATTACATGGCAAACAATACTAGATACTTCAACAACCTTTCCTCCATTACTTTGTAATTTCTAGGGATTTTGTAATATCATTCTCGTTATCTACAGGTTTACTAACGTATTGACAAATTTGCGCAGATTCTCATATATATACCCAACGAGTGATTGTGGTAAAGATGGGCCATTTTGGTATAAAAAACAGTTCTCAAACAAATGATTCTCTCTGCGTGCTTTAGTGCGCACGAACGGCCTGTTGGATCTGTTCCCAGTGTTACCAACTGTTAAGGTAGCACAAGCTGAGTGAAAGCCGGGCATGGCATGCGCAAACTTTTGACTTTCTATCCGAACTGGCGCATATGGGTCTCCAGGTACTGGAGCCGGTCCTTGACAAGCCTGCCTCCATGCTTTATAGAAATTTGTACTGCCTTCCCTTTGGAGTCCGCTCAGCCAGATGTTGGGTTTTTTTTTGTTTTTAGATTCTGTTTGACATGAGCTCTATTCTGCTAAGCTTTCATCTGCTCGGTGACTTCTGTTCATATATTGTCACTCTGTCCGGTAGTAGTTCCTGGTTCGGTTAATTTATTTCTGGGGTTAACCGGGGGTTGGAAAAGGTTGCAAGCTACCGTGATGTTATACATTCGCGTGGGCGAACCAAATCTGAACCTCATCCTATCCCAAGGTGAAACAAGGAGATACAATTAAATCTGAATGAAAGGAATGAAGGAATACAAGAGACCAAATTCGCACCGTTCGGTGAACTTCACAAAAATGCCAAAATGTGGCTTCCATGACAACAGTTTTTCAATGCGAGTGGTCTGGCCTGTTGGCGCCTGCGCTGTCTCACAGGCCTCAGTAGGCTGAACGGATTTGGCCCATATCGACCTACGCTATCTTTCCCAGTCTCCTCCCTTACCCCACCCGGTCTACCTGTAGCATGTCTCATTGGGAACATTAGGGACTATCTCCGAGTTTGGAGGGACCAGGTTCGCGCAGCTTTAACGGCAGGGAGATAGGGAGCGTGATGAGGCACAGTTGATATTAGTGGATTCAGTTGAAAGGCAAGGAACGGAATGGAGCTTTGAAAATTTCTCCGATCTAGTTATTGAAGAAAGAACGCAAATGGATACGCCTATGACGAAGTGGGATCCGGATAATAACCAGCAGATAAAATATGTCACGTGAAAGATTGATCAACAGAGCGACCATAGCCTGAAACCTCAAATAACTATGCTGTTTACTATGTTTAAAATTCCATTCACCCGACAGAGGGCAAAGAACACCACACATGCACCTTCTTACGTGTTCCAATAGAAAAAAAGGAGAACTTGTACCTTTCAGGCACGAAAGTGCAACGAGGTAGCAGGCAACCTAATTGTTTGAGTTTCTACGGTACTCGTAACTCCTGACTATAATTGGTATTGAATTTGGAACAGTTCCCTCCGACATAAATATAGTGTTATGCACGAGTCTCTTGTCGGAGGTGGAAATGTGGGAAGAAGTAGAGGAAACCCGTTGTGAAGATGGGAACTACGAGCCGGAAACAGTAGGAGTTGGTGAACTTCCCCAGGCATTGGGCTCGGAGATAGCGGGAAGGTTTTTTGACTAGTTGTATTTATTTTCAAGTTGCTATCTACAATTGTTGGTTGTTCTGAATTATAAGTGCAGTGTGTAGAGGTATCGTGGCGACTCTACCCTCGAACCTCTTTGCGGCTCGAGTCGGCTCGTGAACAACACTACATACACATCCCAGGTAAAAGGGTAAGTGCTCGAATAGTTCAGAATAGCTCTAAAACGTTGAAAATCTGTTGCTACTGAGTGAGCTTACCAACTACATTGAAGTGTGTAGATTCTACTAAAAGTATTGATGAAAGGGTCTTTGGTGTCCACCAAAGATAAAGGTCTGGATGTTTTCGATTTGGTGAGTTGCTTTAAAAGATCTGGTCATATAGGTCTCTCGGTCACCAGTTCTGAATTTATTTGTAATTTGTTTTCTTACCTTACATTATATTACTTTGTGAAATATTTCTAATATTAAACAGTTGTTTGAGCTTTTTATATTACTATATTTTTCTGCTGTACCTGTAGCCTGACTGTCTAAACTATAGACGAGTAGCGATGTTGTAGAAAGCTCACCTCACCTGTGCGCACCTTCACTTCCCGTATATCTCATCATCAGCTCGGTACTAACAATTACGCAACTATTCAATACCCACAGCTACTAGGACCCGAACCTTTGTCCAGGTACTATGGATAAGAATTGTAGCAGCGGACGAAGCAGGACTACGTGGGACCTCGCCGCTGCAAAGTAACAACATGAAAATTGTGGCCATAGACATTGCTCTGGTATTTGTCGCTTTCTAAACTAAATTAATTCAACGTAGCAGTTGATAGCAGACAACGTTGCTATTGATTACAAGAATGAGTCTTGTTGAAAATAGCTGCTCGCCATGCCTTGCAGACAATTACTAGGCCATCGGTCCATTCGCTCATCCATCGGTTGACTCGTCCATCTGTCGGTTTACTCGTCCGTCCGTCCGTTCACTTGTACGTCCGTCTTTTTAATTGTCTGTCCGTCTGTTCACTTGTCCGTCGGTCCGTTCACACGTCTATCCGTCCATTTGCTCGTCCATCCGTCCATCGGTCTGTCTGTCTCTGTCCGTCTGTCCGTCTGTCTGTCCCTTTATTCGTCAATCAGTTTGTTTGTCCGTCCGTCGGTTTGTCCGTCAGTTTGTCCGTCAGTTTGTCCGTCCATCTAATAGTTTATTTGCCTATCCGTTCCTTCGTTCATTCGTTTGCCTGTCTGTTCCTTCGTTCACCTATCCATTCGCTTCCCTCCTGCCACTTGTTTATTGCTATGTTTACTTTTGTTGGGATGGACATGTTAAAATTCACGAAGCCTTTTCTGGTCAGGGATACCTGGTCTGTAACCCGGTGTGAAACGGTAATGCATTAGTTTGGTTGGAAAGATGTTTGAACCAGGGTTAGTGTGCTTTAGGAAGCTAGGTGAAGGAACTCTAGATGTTTGGGGCAGGAGTTAGTTGTTGCAGGATTGTCGGAGTGATGCTGGATGAGCAAGGAGCTGGAGAGCACTAGGGCGTTAGTGTTCAGTCTACTTGAATGGTGCTACGGTTTGTGTAGCACTAGGTTACTGCGAAACCTTTGGAAGTAACAAGAGTGTTTTGGAATTGTCTGATGCTACAAGGAGAAGGTCTCCGAAGAACTTTGAGGTAGCGGTTGGATACACGGTGGATTCATGACAACAGAGACAGATGGTGTGAGCTTGCAAACACAAGAATGGTTCGTTGTACGAGAAGATATTTGTATATATAGGACACCTCCGACAACTTAGAAAAGATAAGGAAAAAACATTGACTCTCCCTCGAACATAGCCTATTTTATTAGGACATTCTTGTTGTTCTCTTTGGAGAAGTGATTCCGGCGGAGAAGGATATGAACTTCAAAGGGTTATAGACTGCTCGGAGTCTTTATTTTCCGTATTTCCTTTATTAGCAGTAGGAGCGCGGAGGGCCAAGGGGAGTGTGAATGGAAATTGGATAGTCTTTTGAAGCCTATTGTTTGTTATCTCTTTTGTTAGCAAGGGAATGTACAGAGGCAGTGGAGATGAGTGTGGTGGTGATACCAGTGTGTGGCGATGGGGGAAAGGGAGGAGAGGAAGGATAACTGATATTCGTCGTTTATTTATATTCTTGTCTTTTCCTATCAGTTAGTTGAGATGTGAGTTTGAGCAAGTTGCTGAGAGAGCGAGTTGTTAAAGAGAGAAAGGGAGAAAGAAAACTTTTCATACCCCTCTTGGCAGCCGCCTGAAAGCCTTGGCGTTTCGTTTCGGCCGAGTGATAGTACGTGATTCCATACCTCCCCACTTCCCCCCCGGTAACGGTTATCGTTGATTTTACTGCTCTGGAAAGTTATCGTTTCTATTAGGTCTAATTTTACATCTTATGATGGAGTTAGAAAGAGCAGCATGTGGACATCCCTCAGCCCCCACCTGAAACTTAAGAATAACATTTGAAGAAAATTCTGAAAAGGTGATTTTTATTTCTACGCTTTTTAGACACCCTTGTACAAGTCCCAGATGCAGTATAGGAGCGGAGCGCAGAGGGGATTAAAGTATAGAGAAATAAAGAAGGTTATAAGTGCAGAGATACTAGACACTTTCAACATAACAGGACTGTAAAACGTCGTAATCAGAGCTGTTTCTCCACTCCACAGTCGCCCCGTCCCAGGAGTAGCTTCGTTACAGTCCCCCCCCGAACTCTTCAACTTCCACAACACTCCCGAGACTGGCGCGACTTGTCTTAGTCTGCTCGGTCCGGGCATTTGAACCGACGACTGCATGTGAGGCATGGGTAGCGCCAGTTGTGCCGTAGGCGTCCAGGGAGTTCAGAGCCTTTTTAGAGTAACAGTTAGTAGAGCCAGCCTGATTAGCTTGTCGATTCGCCACCTCGCAAGGGGGAGGACTGGCAGATTTAAATTCCTGCCCCGGCACCTCCTTTTCTGCTTCCTCATAGTTCTCGGAAGCCAAGTCTGACTGATCTCTTTCTGCATCAAACTCTGGAATATCCTCTGAGGCAGAAGTAACAATTTGCGACGAATGGGAAATTCCGCCGTGTTGAGAGGTTTCAGTAGCTATATAAAACCTAATATCCTTCAAGTACACCTCAGTTAGCCTTGTAGAGGTTTTTCTATACCTGTATAATCGATTGATCAACAATTGAGAAGACAAGAAGTTGAGGTCGGTTAATACGATTCAAGTACAAACGAAAACCGAAATATTTTTGGAGAACCGACAAACAAAGTACAAGGAGTATGTAAAATAAGGAGAAAAACGGTAACCAGTAAGCGCAAGAAAGAAGGGCAAATTGCGGTAGCTTGTTTACTCCCTTCTCGAGTTATAAGCTACACAACCAACCAGAAATACTGCTAACCACCTCCTTGTTTTCTTCGATCTGCTTTGTGTGTGGTCCTTGTGTTCCCAATTGAAATTAATGTTTCCCGTTCCCCTTCCCGACCTTATTTTTGGACATCTTTTTAGAAGACTCTGCCTGAACTGCAAATTCTCCCCCGTCCCCTCTTTCGGCTGCACATTCTGCCGCCAAGGCAAGCTCTTGCTCGCGCTGCCGTTTGAGTTCGACAACCGTGTAGGCGATTTGGGTGAGGTTCTCCAGCTCTTTCGCGCGTATAGCCCGCCCGACCCTTAACAGGTCCTTGATCTCACCGGGAATTGGTCTACGCATTCGGTCAGCATATCTGGTACAAAACAAGTAAGTAGAATATTTTGTGGGCACGAACTGGATGCTATTCCCGCTAACAGGTGGGACCCGTTTGGCACCAGGAGCAGAGCTGCGGAGAGCGCTACAATGCTCCTGTAAGTGGTTGATAATAAGAGCACCTCCGTCCGTGGTATTGGCACCGGGCACAACAGCCAAACAGCCTTTGCTCGTGCAACGCCACCAGGCTCCACGATTCTTGCGGCTCATACTTATAGGTTTGCCATAGAGAATTGGAGGCCTACCTCCACCAAGGTCCCAGGGTTGCCAAATCTCGGCGCTTCTTCCATCCTTATTTTCGTTGTTCCCCATTGCGGGTCCTTCGGCAGGACGGCTGCGCTTGGCCGTTTGTTTGGAATTAGATACGTTACCAGCATGCCTTTTCCTAAAAATAGTGGACGGGCCTGAGGCGGCCAACATTTCGGGAGTAACCGGAGCCAAAGGAGAAGACATAAGCGGGTGGGAAGAGAGTGGAGAGGTAGACTGGCTCTCTTGCACTTGTTTGTGCTGGGAAGGCGAAGTCATGATAAGGCTTTAAACAGATTTCTCGTTTGCGGACTTGTGCTTTTGATGTGGCAGCTTTAGAGAAGGCAACTGGTGCTTGTCTCGCCCGTGTCATGCACTGCGCTAGACTAGTCTGCCAAAAGGTACTCGGAAGGGTTTAGGTCAGTGGTTGTTCCCTACTCATACTTGCAGCTCCCGTTTGCGTAATGCAATAAGACTTCCTCTAACATCAATAACAAGTCCCTTTAGAACCTAAACAGCTCAGAACCGAATTGACATAGGGACCAATTGACATCAAATCTATTAAGTCCCTAACATGGCTTTGTTAAAGTATCAAAAAATTTCGTCCCTCGAACCAAAACCAGTGATACCAAGCGGCCAGTTCTTCCGGCTTTGAGTACAGCCGGACGGTGGGAAAGGGGCTTTTTCAAACCAAAGCCGGGCCTGGACTGCGTCACGTGCAGGCCGATGTTTAAATGGATTGCTTGCCTTTCATTACTAATAAATATTTGTTATTTAACAGTATTAATTTTTTTTACTAAGTTACTCGATTAATACATATTCACCCAAGCTAGTTAGAGAGTTGTGTAAATAATAGTATCGAGTATCTTGAGGTTGGACAGTATATTTGTATATCGTGGTGGATGACATGGATTTGGGTTAAGCGAGATATAGCGCCGGAGGCATGTTGCTACTATTATCCTTTTGCGAGTAATTTAAAATGGAAAGCCTGCAGGCTGTCAACAGATACCTTCAGATTACCTATACACTGAGTGGCTTTACCTGGGCATCCTGCGGCTTAGACATGTGTTGCGCCAAGCCTCTACCTGGCAGTTGCCTGGGCACCGCCGGGTTTTGGTCGCAACTGTGAATTTCAACCTGACTGACTCAGGCTCCCCAAAACCAAGGCCGCAATGACCGCACTGCCGACCCGTAGTTTAGCCAATGGTCCGAACTAGCTGCTTGGTATCACTGAACAAAACCCTTCACGGCAGAATAAATATATTATTCGACAATTAACTGGGAACTTTTGAGTTCTTGTTCTGGCGTGAGAGACAACAATGTGTCAACCAATATTGAGTATGTCGTGGGAAAGTTCGCTTGTCAGCTGAACATATTTTAAATGTTCCTCGTGGCTTTACCAATATCCCCACCTTCTTGGGAATTATTTTTAAATAAGGTTAGTAGTACTTAATATATTAAAAACTTGTCATGGTATATATTTAGCTGTTAACTACTTTCAGAGGTATAAACTATACGATTTGATTCCGTCTGCCCCTGACATTATAGCCAGTGTTCCCAATTGCCCAGGCCTACGAGAATTCCCAAGGATCTAGCCGAGCCGGGCCCGGCTCGGCTTGCCTACAGGCTGTGTAAGCTTTGTACTGATTTACCTGCCGTTTGGAGCTCGCTTAGCCGGATGTTTGCTTCCCTTTTGTTTTTTAACTTCTGTTCAACATGACTTGCTTTTTCCTAAGCTTTCAGCTGCCTAGCGAATTCTCTCTCTGCGTTACTACTCGGTCCTACCACCTGTTCCAAAGTGTTTTATTTCTAGTGGAAATGACAAGTTAAAAATCCAGGAAAACTATAGGTATACCCATTCTCGTGAGTGAACCAAATCTGAACCTCTTATAGGCTTCCCAAGATAAAAGATGAAGAAAAAAAGAGAATGAAAAATGGAAGAAACCAGATGCAAAGTGTTTGCAAAATCTTTCTAAATATGACACCATGGTTTCCATGACAACAGTTGTTCAATGCCAAGCGTCCGGTCTATGGGCGCCCACAAGTCCTGATAAGCCTCCGCAGGCAGATGGAACTCGGCCTTTATCCGACCTATGCCCTTCCCCAGAGTGGCCTGCCTTAGCCAGGTCGACAGCCTATAGACAGGCTTACGAGCGTGCTGACCCGTTGGGAACATTAATTATACCAAGTCCAAACGTAAACCTCGTATAGACAGGGAATGGCTGATAATTACCAAACATGGTATTCGCTCCACCGACGACTCAGCAATTTGCGTACTTCTGACAGAACTAGCAAGGTTGTCCGCCCCTATAGTGGAAAAGTTACTAGAATAGATTATTTGAGCTTTTAACTATTCTGCTCAAGAGTGTAGGTATTTCTATAATAGTTCAATTATCTGCAGTGACTCCATAAACCAGCTACCAACAAAATCTCAAAATCTATTATGTCCACCTACAACATGCTTGTAGATTACACTATTCACGAACCGATTTTACTGCACTTGCTCTTAGTAGAGTTATTTATCCTGAGATTCAAGAACTTTGATCCAGTAGATCACGATCTTTATACCAAATATGACTAATCAGCAATGAACTAACAACTAGCTCTGTTAATGTTAAAGTGTGGCAAAGTGGCTGGTGTTTTTGTTTTTTCCTATTAAATTTAACTTATTAAAATATGATTTGTAAATGATGGATTTTTCTAATAAAGGTTGGCTCATGTTTAATATGAATTGTGAAGCTGGCAGGCCTGTAACTAGCTAACAAGCTGATTGTTATATAAAGGCCTGTACTCAAGTCAAGTCACTCCATATCTTTATCACATGTGTATGAATGAGGAATATCTTGACAAGCTCGCAGGACACCAGACAATAAAGACTTTGAGCCTCCCCAGATGCACCAAAATATGGAATGTTTCCTCTAGGTTTCCTCCAGAAATGCAGGTGGGGACACCGAGCGTTTGATTAATGCAGTTGTCGTCAAATGAGACGATATTGCGACATCTTTCGAGATGCTGCTCTTGCAGAGTAATTTGGACGCCGACACTAGAGATGGCAGTCTGTAAATAATATACAAGCACAAGATTAGTACTACTTTCTAGAGTTACACGAAATCGGGTATTCTGAGCCTAAGCAACCTGCGAATGGTTTGGCAGTATGAAGCATCTTTGGTGTGTCTATTTTATTCCAACACATATCATCTCTCTCGGAGGAGGCCTTATGTAGTGAATAATCCCATCTACAAACTTGAGTTACCCTATGTCAGACAGGTTTGAGAATTTGTTGACCAATGCCTGGGTTTCCACTTCGATCCGTTCTGGTGGTGTGGCTCAGTGTATCAAGTATCCCCTTTCCCTAAAATTCAAAACGGTCAAACTGTGCAGACCCCGAAAGCCGTATTTCTTCTTAGGGCTTTTTTTTTTTTCCGGATGGTTCAATCTCCTCAAAACTATCGGTTGCATTGGTACTTGCGTTTCTTCTTTTTTTCTGTTATTTTCCTAAACAAATTTCCTTAAACCGGCAGATAATACAGTTTTGGCTATCATCTTTAACTACTTGAGAGCAGGAGATTTAGCTTCACTGTCGGTGTTTTTCCACCACTGGTGAAATTGAGTACCTAGGCAAATGAGACTGCAAGTATTGTCCAACCTCCCCCCACCCCGGAAATAATCTACTAACACGGGAGATTGTGACAGTCGCAGCTTCACAAACGACAACATATTTCCCACCCGACTCCGCACTCCATATTTCAACTGCCAATACACAAGCAAAAGCGCTATTCCTGTCACCCTCCTTCGTCGACGAACGGCATACAGTTACATACAAAACTCTTACTAAAGTTCTCCTGCTCTAAATCCGAACGACCCGGGTGCTTGACTGACTGTGGGGAAAACAAAACCACGGATATGGACTCACCAACTCCGGCTCCGACCTATAGTTAGTAGTGGAAGGGAGAGTAATATGCTGCACCATTCTTGAATCTGTCCGCACGTTTGTGGCACCTCTTTCAAACGAAACTCACTATTTGTCTCATGAAAGAATGCAGATACGATTCCGGCGACATCTTGATACAAGCAATTATGGAGGGAAGAGTACTATTCTCTAACTAAAAGGACAATCCTTAGCCTCACGCGATACTGGAATAGACAACACGACACGGCGTGGCCCAGGAGGACATGTTAAAGTTCAGGAATTTGTTGTTGCCTGCCACGCTGGGGAGGCTGAAACACGCTACTGGGTAAGGCCAGAGAGGCCGTTATGGCATAGCGGGTACATTTACCACAAACAATACTGATACGGAGAACGGTTTAGGGAGGAGACCTGATACGCCGGTTGGGTAACGGCTGCAGCTACTCGTTTTGTTTGTTGAGATTGAATATGGATGGGGAAAGGACATTGAAAACAGATGCGGGACTATTTTATAAAGTTTACTAGAAAGAAAAGGTCAACTAGGAAGCCGAGATATTTGAAGCCAGGTATGAAGCGATAAAGCGTTAGAAGTTCAGGCTACTTGGCATGCTCGGATGCTCTAGTTTTTATAAAATTCAGCCCTTCACTCATTGGCATGGGAGCAGTCAGAGGAGAGGGAGTATCGCGTGGATCAGGATGGATCTGTGTTGAAACTGATGGAAAGATCGGAATTAAACTTGCTATTCATATCTACTCCTGTCTTTACCATTTAGCTGGTTGGTTGGTTGAGCTGAGCAATGGACCAGAAAATGAGAGAGTTACATGAGAACGAGAGAACTTTCCCAAATTTCCTAAAAATGTTCACCGAGAAAAGGAAAATGTGGTCCGAGAAAAGGAATATGAGAAGGCTAAAATCTGTAGGTTCAGAAGAAAAAGAAACTAGGAAGAAAAGAAAGAAAATCAATTCGTGAGATTTGTATCAATCGGTCCTTGCACTCTCAAGTAAAGTCTTATTACTTGGTGTACTTCACTACTTCACTCGCACACTGACTTATTCAGTTTGATTTGTGTTTTGTAGTGTTCGATGTTCTTTCGTTTTCGGTTGCTATTGACTAAGTTCAGAAGACAGGTGGAGAAAATCTCCCTACATACAGAAAGAAAGATTTTCGCTTTCTCCTTCAAAACTACCCAATCACTATTGCTCTGGGTCCATCAATATTCCAATCAAAATACATCCCTCTCTAAATCAAACTAAAGAACCAACTATCAGGACTTCAAAATCCAAAAACCAGATTTTGAGCCTTACAACACAGACAATCGGAGCCTCACCTGGTTGAATTATAAGGAAGCTTTGTGACAAAGGTGGCCGAGTTTGTTATCTCGTATCATAGCAGCGTGCAAAAAAAGAATTCCTGAAAATCGGACTCAATCATAAATCAACTATGAACCATTTAACTTTAAAAAAAAGGAACATAGGGAATCAGTAAATACCATGTAACCCTGTTCTGGTTACTTATTAAGATAATTAATCAAACCGGAATCAAATATTTATAGAAATATAAGGATACTGTGGTTTGAAAATTACTAAGCAACAGTACTTAAATTAGGGCCTTGACCACTAGTGTTGATTGATCGGAGGTCATATGTCAGACCTTGTATACTTATTACCAGTACGATACCATAGAATTCATACTGAACACAAAGAGAACATGGTTGCTTCAATTCAATACGTACTGCCTCTTTTTACTCAATCTTAACAAACCAAATGTGACTTATTGTTAGGTAAAGAGAATTGAATAATTACAACGTAAAGAGCGTATCCTCGGCCTTACATACATTACCACATCTATCTCTTTATCACAGTGCATGCTCTCGCTCCTTTGCCGACCTCTGTGTTAACCGAGAAGAATTTCTCGGTATTTCCCTCTAATCCTTTTGGACAATCTATCAGGAACAAATACTCTACGAGACCCCTACGAATACCCCGATCAACTCCACTTATTCTACATTATACTGGAATCTCTAATACTAATAGATATCATATTGGGAGGCGAAACAAATGGAAAGAAAGGTCATAGCTCAGGACTATTGGTATTGAATAACGTATGGCATACTATCAGACAAATATTGAAACCCTGTTGCAATTTGAATACAGGGTCTTGTTTGACGTGTTTATCAATTTCGGCTCCTGCGGTATCCATTTCAAAATATACAATTATTTCTCAATAACCACAAATTCAGTTCATAACCAGTCCAAAACTACGTATTCTCAGCACTGTATGCACAGACGAAATCCGAAGCGATTATCTATACAAGCTGGAGGGTATTACCAGTTAAATAGCCTGGGACGAGTGTGACAGCTGTGGTAGCCATGGAATCGAAGATGGAGATAAAGCAGATTCACCCTTATCACCGACTAGTTTAGAGAACTTGAGAAACAAGTTCTTCCCTCTTTCAGTAGTTGTGAGATTTAGGTTGACACTTTTCTGCGATAGATTCCAATGCTTTGTTGCGCATATTTCAAAACTCTCCCAGTTTTTAGTGTCTCTATTCCAGACCACGATCAGGAGAGAGTTTAGAAGGGCCAAAACGGAAAAAGGTGCACATGTCGTCTCCTAGTAAGTCAGTCAGTATTCACTCCTTTTAAAGGGGAAAAAAACGCAGAATCCCTATGGATAATACCTTCCAAGACCTCAACCATACCAACTACTAGCACTATTTTATCGGAGGTTATATGAATCAACTGTAGGAACTTGGAAGTTACAGGTAATTCCATTCCTATCTCCAACACCCTGCATAAACAAATAGTAATAACAGAATTAATATGTTTACCAAATTCCTCACGATATCTGGTGAAGGGTTATCATACTAGATAGAATTCACATTATTCTTGAACAGGTTCGCCCAGGCCCTAAGTGTAAGCATAGCGAACAGCAGATTATCGCATGCCTGACAGAATTTATAAACCTAAAGTTTTAGAAAAAAAGGCCGAATTTGGAAAGCTTTACGAATGATTATAACAATTACCTAAACAGTACAAATACCTACAACCCCCTATAACTGACCGTATCAGGCTTCCTCATTCCTACTGAAATCCCCTATAAACTGTCAACAAGGTGCCAGAATAGAATAGTACCAATAGAAATTTGATATATCCAGAGATTGGCTCTGGTATGGTGAGAGGGTGATGGAAAAGGGTAGGTATCTGACCTACCAAAAGACTTATTTACTCCTCAGTATGCAAGGACTGGGTTTCTGCAACATGTTCTTTCGGAGCTCTATTCTTAATCGGCCACTCCCACTGCACCTATTTATAAGTGAAGATCTAAGAAGTAAGATTAGTCAATCAGACCGCATTGCGTAGTAGAAATTCTCTCCCTCTCTTTTTGCAGCAAAGTAGGGTTCCGGTATTTAAGAAGCGACAAGCAAGCAACGAGTAAAGAGAATATAAAAGTGCAAAGTGGGCCTGATATTAGAAAGTTTTCCGTCGATATAGGGGGGAAGAGGAAGCAGGTAAGTTGTTTCTGTTGAACAGGTTTAAGGCCGAACCTCCAAGAAACAAATTGTAAGAAGGGGAGGAATAAGGCAGGAGAAGTCCAGAGAGACGAAGGGAAAAACAAAAAGGAAGGAGGAGGGAAACTAGGGGGATATAGTTCTGGTTGAGGTGCCCTGCTGTCCGAGATTTGCCTGACTAAAACCGAGGTTGGGGGGGGCTGTTAGAAGAGTTAAGTAGAGATAAGAAATTGTGTGTTGTTCCAAAGAGTTAACATTTTGAGCCATACGTCCGAGGTCCTTACAAGTCAGATATCCCAGACTTGTTGCTTCTGCCCAATCATTGCTGTAAGTGTATAGGAGTAGGGTGGTGGAAAAAACAGTCTGTAGAGAGAGGTTAACCAGAAATCCGTGGTATGGCAACACCATATCCTACCTGGAAAAGAGAAAGCCTGTGTATGTGAGTCTGCGTGTAGTGATAGTCAGCGGGACAATGTGACATTGAATATTCAACAAATCATAGTAGATAAAAACCGTCTACCGTATCTCCGAGGATCAAGTCTTAGTCAATCGCACGGCGCTAGGCGCTATCCAGGTAGCGAACCAATACGATAGCATACAAGCTCGCCCCCCCCCCCAACCAAACAATCTTCCACATTCTTTCACCTTCTCTAGTAATGGTCCAACCTTGGGCAAATTGTATGAGTTTAGTTAGCCGGTTAGTCGGGTTCCATCACACCCAAGATAGTTCTACTTTTAGAAGTTGGAAGAAACAAAAATCCCTTTATCTCACCAGTATAACAGACCATTTCCACTCACGTAGCTGGCCAACCATATACTGGTCAATTAAACTACCACAAGGAAATAAGAGACCTGCAACTCCGACATTATACTGTAGATTAAACGATACCACTGGATTTAACGGTACCACTAGACTAGACCGTACATCAAGTGCCGATACAAGGATAAATGAATTGGATTGAATTATAGTGTCAGTAAAGCACAAAACCGCCACCCCGTTGTGACTGTGAGTACGATGTCCGATATCATCCTCGATAGCCCAAGGTACAGGTACAACACAATGCAGAAAGTAACCCCTTCTGTTCCGCTCGCGTATCAGTACCAGGACCCGAGAAGGGTAGCAACATCAGACGGGTATTCAAAACTGACCTTCAAATTTCCCGTATCCCGAAGCTTATCCGACCATCACCCCAAGCTGCCTTTATAACCACTACCAGCAAAAGCCAAAATGGTCAAACACCTATCAAATAGTTGAAGCGCCAGTAGCTGACGAGCGGGGTGAGGTCGGAGTCATAACAATCTCTCGACTGAACAACTTCCTTGTAGCAACACATTCCCCGAATACCTATACGGAGTGAACCGTAGTGGGAAGTGCGGGAAGCAGAGTTTTGAAGCGCTAGTTCCCAAGCGGGTGAGGTATGTTGAGATGGTTAGTCAGTAGGTATATAGCCATACCTGAAGGGACTAACAGAAGGTGGGTCAATAGAATATATGATTGAGCTATTTTGAGAAGGTGAGGTATTTGAAGGTACTCGAGGCTAAAGAGAGCGGGGTTGGGTAAGGTGAAGATGCTAGAGAGGGGTGTGATGGAGAGGACAACGACGTACCGTTGAATTGCCCAACTCGGTTGAAAGCTTTAGAAGCGGGCTCGGAATTGAATTGACCACTGGGGTCGTTGAGATTCTGTGGAGACACCTGCTGCGAGGAAACAAACAGATCATTATGCGGGTACTAAATGAAATTCGGAGCAGAACTGTTTTATATAGCGGTCGCTCGGAAATTACCACTTGGAATTGGTAACAATAATGTAAGTACTAAGTCTCGTTGTTAGAATTCGAAATCAACCTAACCCACCACACTTACCAGAATGTAGCTCTCACGCTGTACTTGAAAGCTACCCCTCTCGGAATATACTTTAGTCTATCACCCGGGTCAGAAGAAAGAAAAGGATAGTAAAATCGGAAAATAAAAGGAAAAAAAATTGTAGCCAAAAAGAGGATGGGTGGGGGCAATATCGCGGGAGATGGTAAGTGGGGAGGATAAGAATAGAAAACTTTAGATGAACGAAGTACAAATCGAGAAGATAAGAACAAGAGTCCATGTTTGCCAAAGCAAGAAGAAACAAAGGGAGAAAGGAATTCCTTGGAACCCGGACAACAAAGAACAACCTGCACATAAAAGGTAGAAATAAAAAAAGCGAGTAATCGCGATAAGGGAGTATAAATCAATACAGCTTGTTTAGTCCCCTTTGACGGTGTAAGGTACATGATCAACCAATTGTATTGTCAGTTGCCGCCCTGTTTCCTTCAATCCACTTTGTGTCTGGAGGGGGTGTCCGAGATTGGAGTTGGTATTTCCCCTTTTGCCTCCGCATTGCTGGACTCCTGTTCAGAAGATCTTGCATTGGCTTCATACTCTCCCTCGGCCCCTTTCGCCGTTGGACGTTCTGTGCCTATGATGAGGTCTCGCTCACGCTGGCGTTTGAGTTCGATAAGCGTAGAGTAGATATCGTTAAAGTTCTTCTGCTTATCCTTTTGGATATCCTCCCTAACCTTAACTAAACTCTTGTATCTGTCGAGAATAAGCCTGTCCATCCGGTCAGCACATCTATTATAAAAGCAGGAAGCAGAATAGTTAGAGAGCACAAACTGGCGACTATTGTCTCTGGCAACTGGGATCTCTTCGAGGTTAGAGTTATCGCGGCGGACAGTAATACAATGCTCCTTTATGTGCTGCTTAATAACACCCCTTCCTTCAGGAGTATGGGCGCTTGGTATAACAGCCGGACAACCTCTTATCTTGCAATTCCACCAGGTTCCACGGCCCTCAGGACCCATTCGTACGAGGTTGTCGTAGTTGATTGTGGGCCTTCCTTCACCGAGGTATAAGGGTTGCCCAAACTCGGCATCGCGATGTTCACCTTCTTTGTTGGCATCGGTCACCATTGCTCCCTCGGAAATACGTATACGCTTGGTCGGTTCCTCGTAATTTGATTGTGTACCAGCCTGCCTTTTCGTAGTTAAGGTGGACGGGCCCGGAGCGGCCAAGTTTTCCACCGTAACCGGAGTTGATGGTAAATGATTATCCCGGGGGGGACAGCGGGGAGAGGGAGATCGGTTCCTCTCCCCGAGTTTGTATTGGGTAGAGGAAGTCATAATCAGACTTAAAATAGATATCCCTTCGGAAGTGTGTTATTGATGTGGGAGCTCTGGAGAGGACAAACAAGTCTTTCCCTTATTGATACTCCGTAGCGTTAGCGCCATCACGTGCGTATCCCAAATGTTACTTTTGGGGTTTAGGTTAGCAGTGGTTACCAACTATAATATGATTCGTGCCAGCCAAAACGTGGACCGGCGGTGTTTCAAAACGTAATGCTCTTTTTAATAAGGGTTTGGGGTATTTTGATGAACCAAATTTTATTTTATAGTATTGAAGAATGATATTCAATGATTGTAGTTTGAGTTGTCCCATAATTTGAATATATATTATAATAAAATACTATAATTTAGATACAGAACTAACAATGAGACTGTCTCTCTCCACTTACACTCGTCTGTCCACTACCTCTTCTGAGACAATAATCAAATAACTGGATCAAACTCAAATTCAGAACGATCTGTAAATCCTAATACATTGAGAGTTAGAGCACATAGGCAACCTATCAGAGAGAACCAAGTTCAGGTAAAGTCTTCATTATTATTAATTTTTATGATATTGGTAATAGACTAAAATACATAAGAATAATAATATGAGAATATGGCTACAAGTTTCAACAACAAATACCTTACATGTTTGGAGACAGCAGGAGAATCAGGGAATTGCTGGTGTGCAATGTCAAACATAGATTGAGTCTGCTATTTTCATATATTTCAATTAGAATGAAAGGAAGAATGATATCAGTCATGAGTTGGAAATAGATTATAACTCAGGACCAAGATATAGTATGTTTTATAATCAACATTGTTCATGGCACTTGAAAATCTTGCAAGATGGATACAAAGTAATTAGTAAAAAAAATCTCAAATCACCCTAGCAAGTCAGGCTAGAGGACAACTAGGCAGTATTTTACCTGGTACTACCAGCTGTGTATATTTCTCTAATTGCAAATAAAGCAGGAGGAGAAAGCATTGAAAAGATCAGATCTGTTGACTGGTATCATAGTACCTCTATTGTCATATAAGAAACAGACGCAATGAGAAATGTAAGGGGTTTGATGGAAAAAAAGAGTTTGGAAACCAATTATTTCCCATGAAGTATTGTAGATTAAGAAGTCCAAGTCTGTTATCTCAGAACTAGGACAGTGAAAACAATGACATGTGTTCAGTCTATTAGAAGATGCAGATACTATACTTACTATCTGTTACAATATTTTAACACTTGGTAATAGTAACTCGGTAAAGGAGTCACATTTTCCCACTATACCTGATGAGGCATATGAGGGATAGTGTCACGAATGTGGCTTGACATGGAAAAGGTTTTCACATGACTCATTCAGGTCATATGATTAATTATGTTATAATTGGTTATATTTCGCACATGACTTGATTATGAGTCATGGGATGTGCATCTTACAAGTATACCTTGTGGGTAGAGCTTGCGCATATGATTTATGTTTTACACATGACCTCATTATGAGGTCATAGGTTTTTGCGCAGGTGACCACATGGGGTTATATGACTTGTTTATTGCGTTAAGATTGGTTTATGAGTTTTCGCACATTACCTTGCTACCAGGTCATGGGTTTTGGACATGTGACTACTTTGGTCACAGGATTAGTTTATTAGAATTTACTTTCATGCATGTGACCACTTTAGGTCATATGACCTACAGTGAGAAGAGTACTATATCAGGCGGCCAGTACAGCCATGCTGGATAGGCTCTTCATGCTTTGTTCTAAGTACCTTTCCTCCATCTTTTACCCTGTGTCAGTAGTGAAGGTTCGGTGTCGATCCAATCAGAGCCCTTGATTTCAATCTCATGATAGGCTTCAAGTCATTAACTTCAAACCCCTTTGGTGGGCTTCGTTGTTATACCTCCTCCTATGTTTACTGGAAGTCTTTTCTTCCTTTTACTTATCCTTTCAGTTGTTCACTACGGTCGCCTCCTCACGGTCGCAATGGCTAAGCGAGCCTCGGTCCCCTCTGCCAGGTCCACTCTATGGTTATCGGTGGTTCTGTCTCGTGCTGTTGAGAAGAACATTGCCCTAAAGGCTGAATTCTCGCGCCTTCGGCATCACATCTCCGTCCTTTTCTGGCAATTTCATCGTGCTGAGAGAGAAATATCTACCTTGTCGGCTGTCCTGGCCTCTGAATGTGCTAAGGTTTGTTGTTTGGTCACGATTCTGGTGGCTGAAGTTCCTACGGTTATCCCCTCTTCGCCTGTCCCCTTAATCGCTTAGGTTGCTACGGTGGTCTCAGTTAGTGTGGGTGGGCTAGAACCTGAGAATTCTCAGGGTGTAGTGCAGGAGCTCCCTCGGGGGAATGTTGCGCCGCCGGTTATCCCGGCACCTCCTGCAGCTTCAGCCATAGGTGGTAGTGTGGGTGGACTGGTTCCTGATTCGTCAGGACCGGTTGAGGCGCTTGCTTCTGGTATGTGTGGGGTGGATCCTGGTGTGGTGACACCAGCTACAGTGGTATCAGTCCCTTCGGGGGGGAAGGTACCTGAGTCCCCTGGGGTTGAGCCTGTGGCTGGTCAGGGTAACGCCTCTGGTGGCATCCCTCCTGTGGCGGTAGGTGGTAATGAGAGTGGCCCGTTCACTCCTGTTACTAGACCTGCACCCGGGAGTAGAAAGATAAAGAAAAACAAGAAGCGCTGAGTCAAACAAGACCAGACCTCACCTGTACCACCTGTCTCTGACTTGGAAGGGTCATCGCCTTCGCCGGTTAGCTAACACTAACCGGCTACTACTGAGTCCACACCGGGTTCACTGCCAGCAGAGTGGACTGAGGAGTTAGAGGAGGTGTTGAATTCCAGGGCATGTACGGTCAAGGGCCGGCGGCTTGGGGACTATCGCGTTCTGACTGCTTCCATTGAGGCTTTTGGGCTACACTTCCGGTATGATGCCCTCCTGATTCTCTATGAAGGTTGGTACCCCCTTGGCTAGGCAACCTTTGCCCTGTAAGTCGGCTTTTCCGATGGTCTACGCGCCAGATCTTTTGTGGGTATTCGTTTTGTTTAGAATGGGGCCAAGTGCCAGGGTAGTCAGCGGAGTATCTCAGGATCATTGAGTGCGGGTACTAGGGGGGGTTTCTATTGTGTAGGAGGTTTTTTGCATGGTCATATTCAGGTGGTGGTAGTGGAATTTT
The DNA here is from genome assembly GCF_000151645.1 of Tuber melanosporum. Classification (NCBI taxonomy): domain Eukaryota; kingdom Fungi; phylum Ascomycota; class Pezizomycetes; order Pezizales; family Tuberaceae; genus Tuber; species Tuber melanosporum. The sequence continues at coordinate 813,009 of NW_003298786.1, forward strand.
TCAATTTTGTACAGGTAACTTGGCTAGCTGGTAGGCTGAGCTGTCGAGGACTTTCTTTACTGTTAATGGCTTTATATTTAGTGTTCATGTTAGGACATAGCGCGGGCAAGTTTGAGGTACGGAGTTGGAAATTTAGTTAGTTTGTCGTTGCTGGTATTCAGGATGCGACAACTTTGGGGCCCAGCTCTGGGGCTCATCATATGCCACGGTTGGCGGTATGAGCTGAAATAAAATTAGATTGAATTCTCAGTACTTTTCATATTTATTGCTTTAACCAATATAAAACCACTTTACGATCTTTATCATTATTTGTAACGATCCCTCCTTGGAGAGTTCATTATTGGCGATGGGGAATGATACTTCTCTCTTCGGTCTTCTACTTCCTTCGTCTTATGATAGCTCTAGGCCTCTGCCTACGTTGCTGATAGTACAAGACCTTTGTCTTCTATCGGGAAACGCCTATGGTAAGCTTACTTTAACTCATCTTCGTGAAGAACCTTGTAGGTATAACGATAATGTTGCAATAAAGATAAAGATTGTAAAGGGGTTTTATATTCGTTAAAGTAATAAGTAGCAAAAGTACTGAGAACAAAGTGTGAAGAACCTATCTTCCTCGGCCGCATCGGCCTTCTTTTATAGTATTCTTCCCACCCGTAGTCATGTGACCCAAAGTGGTCACATGCACGAAACCAAATCATAGCAAACTACTCATGTGATCAAAGTAGTCCCATGCTCAAAACCCATGACCTCATAGTGAGGTCATGTACAAAAACTTATAAACCAATCATAACACAATAAACAAGTCATATGACTCGACTGAGTCATATGCACGAAACCTATGACCTAATAACAAGATCATGTGCGAAACATAAATCATATGTGTAAGGCTTGCCCACAAGGTGCACTCGTAAGGCATACTCGCCAGGTGCACGTCCCATGACTCATATTTGAGCCCTGTGCGAAAGTATCACAAATTCCACACTTAACAAATCATATGACCCGAATGTGTTATATGTGTACAACTATAACATACCTGTGACTCATAACTATATGTCACATGAAAGCCTCTTTCATGCCAAGCCACGTTTGTGACATTATCAAAACATTTATCATTACGCCGAGGAAAGCTGTTCAAGAAGAAGTGTTAGAAAAAACCTACGATAGGTGTTCCAAATGGAAGAAAAATGTCTTGTACTATCAGTAACGGAGGTAGAGTCCTAGTGCTATCCTAAGACTAAGGACAAAAACAGATGAAGAAGAGAAGTGTCATTCTCCTTTGCCAAAAACTAACCATCTGAGGAGGGATCGTTACAAATCATCACCTAGAGCAACATCAAATAATATAAGACAGCTTCCTTCAACCCAGACAGGGAAGGAGATATCGACATCGACGATCAAAACCTTAATCTAGAGGGATTTTGCGATGACTTAGATCATGTTGCAGCAGAGCCCTCGAGGGTAGCAAGTCCAGTAACCCCGAAGAATGGATCACCTGCCAATACCTCTCCTACTGGAACTCTTCGACCAGAAAGGATGTCGGGATCAGTAGTACCTAGGCCACTAGTCCCAGCCACTCCAGTACCAGTTGCCAACATACTTGAAATTACTGAAAACCGGTTTGAGACATTTCTCACAGCAACATGAAATACAGGACAAGGAAATATCCAATAACCAAAAGTCAAAGAACCAGACACATATGAATGAGCCGAAGATAAATTATGAATATTCTTAGCGTAATGCGAAGGATATTTCTCCGTCAAAGGATATGGAAATCACCATGACAAGATCAAGATTCCCTTTGTGGAATCTCCGTTAGGAGGACTCGCGGAGCAATAGATTATGCCATTCCAAGATGGAAGGAAACAAAGAGACAGGGTCACCTATGCAGAATTAAAGGTAGTCCTATTCAAATAATTTGGGGATCCCAATGCCAAAGAAACGGTAAGACGAAAACAGAAGAAACTTGAACAAGGAAAACAGACATTTTCAGCATACTGGACCGAATGTCGACTATTGGAATACAAAGTGGAATTCGACAATGCCAGTCTCTATATCATCCTGTTAAGAAACTGTAGTCAAAGACTATATGACGTGTGGAAAATTTCTGACTTGTGCTATACAACTTCGGAACAATTTGTAAGATAGGCAATAGATAAAAAAAGCAAGCTAAACCTGGTTTGAAACAACTCAGAAAATACCATAACGCATAGGACGGTTAAGTCTTTTAGGAATATGGATGGAACTTTCTCACCACAAGTAATATGAAGCGCGAGCAGAACATTACCACTAGACAAACCAATGGAATTGGATAAAGCAAGATCAGGACTAGCTTTGAACCTATCCAAGAAAGAATACGGTAGGAGGATTAAGGGAAAACTTTGCCTACGATGTGGAAAGATAGGATATCAGATAAGGGAATGCCGAAGCCGACGAGACAAAGGATACCAAAAAACCAAGACAGCTGGAAACAATTGTTTCCAATTCCAGCAAAAGACCAACATCTGCGAGATGATGGCCGAGCATGTAGCGGCAGAAAACAATGAGGGTCTCTAGTAAATGGTAGCCTGGGAGACCCAAGGTATGGGCCTGGAAAGTCCATCAAGTTAGCAAAGTACTACGCGATACTACACACACAAAGGGGAGAAGAAGATGGAGATCATGTGATGATCAAGACAAAGATACAGAATGAAAAACACAAAGAAACAACCATATATGCAATGCTCGACTCTAGGGCTACCGAAGCTTTCATCGACAAGGAAATCTGCGACAAATACAACCTCCCTACCAAAAAAGCGATAAAGGTGAGACAGGTCTACCTAGAGGATAGAAAGCCAAGTGCAATGGGATCTATAACCCATACGGCGGAAGTAACTATAGACATTAACAGCTATATGAAAACGCCAACCTTCCAGGTAGCAAATGTCAAGACCTATAAGATAGTCCTAGAGATGCCATAATTACGAAGACATAATCCGATGATGGATTGTAACAAGAACAAGATAACCTTCACACGTGAACTAGGTGCAACACAATGTCTCCACTGTTCACCTGTAGTCTACTTGACACCGGTACGAGAAGTGGAAGAAGAAGCCTTGCATGCAAAGTTCACTAAGATGCGGCAAGATAAGAGAGTTTGGATTCAAAAGCTGGACCAAGGGGCAAAAGGAGCTACTAAGGGTTCCAAATGGGTAGCAGGACACGACCTGTATGCCAATAAGGGAATCAAGATACCTGCTAACAGGCAGGCAATGATAGCAACAGGAATAGCCATTGGATTACTAGAAGGCACCTATGGACAGATAATACCCCGCAGTGTTCTAGCAGTTAAATGTTAACTCATGACTATGGCGGGGATAATCAATGCTGACTATACAGGTAAAATCAAAGTGGTCTTGGCCAACCTGGTTCAGGTAGACTGCAAAGTCCAGAAAGGCAGTCGAATTGCACAGTTGATCATCAAAAAAATCAACAAACAAGATCTGCATGAAGCAGATCAACTGGAAGAAACCACCAGAGGAGACAAGGGATTTGGAAGTATGTACCAAAACCAATCCAATACAACAAAAAGAATTGAGATCAAGGAGATCACAGCACAAGCCTTTGGACTGTACTATCAAAGAGAAAATACAACAGGAATTCTCAAATGGGCATACAAAGACGAAAAAGTGGTCCTAGCAAAAATCAACATCAGCATGGAACTAGCGTTACAAGACAAGAATTACCAAACAAAAAAGAATAAAAAGAATTAATTCCAAAGGAATATCATCAATTCAGCAATCTATTCCAAGAAGAGGAAGCTACCAGGCTACTACCACCAAGACTAGGAATCGACGACGAAATTCAACTAGACAAAGACTAGAAAACAGGAAAAACAAACGAGATTCCCTGCAAGAAGTTATAAGCACTAGGAGAAGTGGAGCTCGAAGAAATTAGGAAGTACATACAGGAAAACCTAAAGCGAGCATGGATCAGAGACTTCTTTGCATTAGGAGGATCTCCAATACTATTCATAAAAAAGAAAAATGGAAAAATGAAACGCTGTGTAGACTACAGAGCACTTAATTCGGTTACCAAGAAAGATCGATATCCACTACTCTTAATTGGAGAGGCACTGGATAGACTATGGTTAGCAAAATAATTCACCAAGTTCGACATCAAGGATGCATACCACAACATAAGCATCAAAGCAGAAGATAAATGGAAGACTACATTCGCCTCAAGAGATGGAATGTTCGAATACTTAGTTATGCCTTTCGGGCTAACCAATGCACTGGCGTCATTTTAAAGATGAATCAATAAGGTACTTAATAAGTTCCACGACATATGTTGTATCGTATACTTAGACATGTACTCATCTACTCAGAAAGCTTGCAACAACACCAGAAGGATGTCAGCGATATCATGATGACAATGCAAGGATCAGGAATAAAGATCAAACCAACGAAATGTGAATTCTATAAAGAAGCAACTGAATAGCCGGGGTTTATCATCAATCGGAACGTGGTCAAGGTCGACCTAGTCAAAACAGCAGCAACATGGGATCGGGCCAAACCAAATGACAAAATAGATATTTAATGCTTATTGGGATTCTGCAACTTTTATCGAAGGTTTATAGAGGGGTTTAGCAGGCTTGTAAAACCACTCTATAACCTAACCAAGAAAGACAAGAAATGGGAATGGGGAGAAACAGAACAAAGAGTATACATTGCCATCCAGATACATCTGAAATCAGCACAAATACAGGTACACTTCGACCCAAACTGCAGGACAATGATTGAAACGGATGCCTCGAAATATGTATGTTCAGGCATACTATTGCAACAATGTGAAGACAGAAAACGGAGGCCAGTGTCTTACCGATCCAAGACAATGACCCCTGCAGATTACAACTATGACATTGCAAACAAAGAACTATTAGTAATAGTTTAAGCATTAAAGGAATGGAGGAGATACATTCTGAACAACAACCATCCGGTCCGAGTTCTTACCGACCACAAGAATCTGGTACCATTTATCACTACGAAGGAATTGAACTACCACTGCAAAGGTAGATAGAACAATGCACCAAATACAACTTCAAAATCGAATACGGACCAGGCAAAGAGAGCGGAAAGCCAGATCCTCTCAGAAGGATTGCAAGCGACAAATCACTAACAAAAGTAGATAAAAGAATCAAATAAAAAACACGAACACTATTAACAAAAACCTACATTGAGGCAATAGAGGTTATCCAATTCACATTAATGGAAGAAAAGGAAATTGCGAAGACAAACACAAAAGATAAAACAATTCAGGCAATAAGAGAAGCATTGGAGGAAGGAAAAAAGGAGATGAAAGGAATTGCTCAGGATTTAGGCCAATGGGAGGATGGAAACATATGGAATGACAGAAAACAATAGATTCCGAAAAAAGAAGAGATAAGTACAGACATCATACGACAACACCACTATATCTGAATAGTAGGACGCAGAAGAACAGCTAAAACCACAGAATTCACCAGAAGATACTTCTATTAGCCAGGATTGTGCAAAGATGTCAAAAGATATGTCAAGAATTGTGATATATGCCAAAGGACAAAAACGGCTAAACACGTACCATACAGATTACTAAAATAGAACAAAGTTCCCGAACGACGATTGGCAACAATTACAATAGATTTCGTCAGGGACCTACTGTTAGTGGTGAACTGTAATAGTATCCTAGTCGTGGTGGATCCTTTGACCAAAATAAGTCATTTCATTCCTGTCAGAAAAGATATAGACACGAGGGACCTTATACAAACATTCTTCCAGTAAGTCTTCCGACATCATGGCCTTCCAATGAATATCATTACCGACCAAGGAATAATATTCCCATCAGGACTGTGGAAAAAAGTACCTGGAGAAATAGGGATACAAAACAGGCTGAGCACAGCATTTCATCTACAAACGCATGGACAAATGGAATGTGTAAAAGCAAGACTCGAACAATAACTATGGGCCTATGTCAATTACCAACAGGATAATTAGTACAAACAACTATCAATGGCCGAATTCACGTACAACGATGGTAAATAAGAGACAACCAGCAGGACACCCTTCTTTGCGAATTACAGACAACATCCACAAAGTCAGGCCATATATCATACAATTAACATGATAATACCGCATAAAACAGACATGGGAAAACTACAGGAGACATTATAATATGAAATGAGTCAAGCACAGCAACTACAAAAAGAATGATATGATAAGCACTGGAGACCGGATCCAAACATACAACCAGGAGATATGGTATAGCTAATACCATACAATATCCATATGATGCAACCATCAAAGAAATCAGACTACAAGAAAATTGGACCATTCTGAATACTGGAAAGAGCGGGCAACTGAGCTTATAAACTTGACCTTCCACCTTCAATACGAATACACAACACATTCTACATCTCACGGCTCCAGTTATACAATGGCAACAAGTTTCCCTTACAAACAATTATTCCTCCTCCTCCAATCGAAGTCAATGGAGACCAAGAATGCGAACTAGACAAAGTAGCTGATTTCCACTTCTTCTATGCAAATCCACAATACCGGGGCAAGTGGACCGGATACTCACCAGAACATTACATAACTTGGTACTCCACACACAACTTGAAACACGCACAAGATGCCCTCTCAACCTTCCACCAACGATACCCATGCAAGCCCGACTCAGGTAACGATCACGTGTAAGCGAGACAAAGGCCAGGGAAAGTCTCACGCGCTGCTGCAACCATATCAGTGCTGGGGCGAAAGCCCCCGCCAAACCACACCAACCAGTCCCGAAGACTCAATCATGGGGCCAACTGATGAAGGGCTCAAGGATAGGGAAAAACAAGCACTGCATAATGCTATGTCATAGACAGTATACTATAATAACGGATGCCAAACACACTTTAGCGATAAAGATGCCTCAGCGTAGTTCTCGAGAGAATGTCTGAAGCATAGTCTACGTCCGGATCAGATCTGGAAGCATTGGCAACAATGCTTCAGAAGCAGGTGCAGAATGCACGGGGGGCAGAGGATTTCTGCGAAATACTACTCGCAGAAGGATGGAAGCAAGAAAGAGTAGGAGGGAGAAGATGCCCAGAAGGCTAGAGCTGTGAGAACACAACCCAGGAAGGGAGTGGCCCAAAACTCCTTGGTAAATAAGGAACAGGATGTCAGGAGCCTACATAGTCAAATATGAGTACTCTGAGAACAACTTGGCCGGGCTGAGGCTACAATTTTGGCAAACGAGAAAACGAGCGCAGAACTAAGACAGCTGAACAATTTATTATTATTTATACAGCTGCACACGATCAAGATGGCAAACCTGACATTGGAATCAGTAAGGGTCAGATAGAGGACGGCAGAAGAAAGGTTTCACAAATTCAGGAGTACCAAGCGTGCAGTTGGATGAGAGGTATTAAAACTAGGAGAAAAAGCCTGATGGGACTCAGGCTTAGGAGGAGGGGAGCTAATGTCACGAAAGTGGCTCAGCACAGAAAGGGCTTACACATAACTTATGATTATGAGTCATAGGTATGTTATTGTTTCACACATATGACTTATTTATATCATATAATTTATTATGTTATAATTTGTTAAGTTTCGCATATGACTCGATTATGAGTCATGGGACATAAGCCTTGTGAGTCTGCCATGCGGGTATGCCTTTCGCATATTATTTATGTTTTGTACATGACCACGTTATCAGGTCATAGGCTTTACGCATATGACCACTAGGGGTCATATGACTTGTTTATTGCGTTATGATTGGTTTCTGAGCTTTTGCATATGACGTTGCTACGAGGTCATCGGTTTTGGACCTGTGACCTCTTTGCTCAGATGATTAGTTTGTTAGAATTTACTTTTGCGCATGTGACCACTTTAGGTCACATGACTTTGGGCGGGAAGAGTACTATATAAGTAGGCTGGTATGGCTGAGCAGGATAGGCTCTTCACGCTTTGTTCTAAGTACTTTCCAATGTCCTTGCTATTATTATTGCCCTTAGTGTTTCTTTCGCTTCCATGATGAGCCTTGATACCTTGGATTCTTGGGGAGATACCAGAGTTTACTCAGTAGTTTCTTGGGCTCTTGGTATTGAGGTGCGTTGGTGTTGCATCGCAGATTACTTGTTTGCTGCTCATTTTGTTGCCTGATGGTTTCTCACTATGCTGTCATTTCGAGCACTTCATCATGGTCGCTTACAAGACCCTTTCGGTAAATTGTCTTCCGATTCCTGTCTATGGCCTACTTGGAGGTTTCGTATTCGATTGGGGGGGTAGAACATTGTCTTTGGGGGGATCACCCATGTTGTTCTTTAGGCCAGCTCATGGTTGTTGGGTTTTAACAGTGTCCTTAGTTCTCGAGATACAAAATGCCCTTGGGTTAGACTGGTGACCATACCAAGTTCAACTCCTTGTACCAGCCACATCATCCCTCAGGTGGCAGGGCTGTTCCTGCACAGCCCCTCCCAGTTATATTTTCATTCCTTCGGTTGGAATCTTACAATGTGGTTTATTATCATTTCTACAGAGATTTTGTCCTTGTGGCATTTACGGTAGTTCAGTCAGGTTTCCCCTCCTCGCCTTGCTGGGAATTGCTTTGACCCTGAAAGATCTTACCCCCTAGTGTGGTTATTGCTGATGCCTGGGGTCGTGTGGGACGATTGACTGCTGGACATTAGCATTGTCTGTGTCTTTCAGTGGTTCTGTTGTGGATTGTGGTTGGCGGCTTCACCTATTACAAGTAGGACCTACCTTCTGTTTGTCAGCATCTGTTTGTTCGCCCTCACCTCATTACATCACGTCGGTTGGGGGTGCCTCTTGCCTATCGTTCGGTCTGTGCCTGTTGCCGTACGTGTGGGGCTGGCCTTAGCTGTTGCTTCCTGCTTTTTCCTGGCTTCATTGGACTTCGGTTCAACTGGGAGAGATACTGTGGCTGGTGCCAGTACCTTTGGATGTTGGTACTGCCTACTTTGTGGCTCCCAGCTGTGGCTGGTTGGTCCTCCTTGGCTATAAGGTGCTGGGGGTGGGGGCTCTGTTAGTGTGGCCAAAACTAGTGGCTACCTGATGGGACTAGGTATCGGCTGTCCTGTGTCTATTGGATGGTTGATCTGTCTGAGGGGCTGGGAGGCTGGATGGGCTCTGTAGTGTCTGGCATGTAGGCTTTGGGGAGAGCTGATTGGGGGTGGAAAAGTACCTGCGAGTCCTGGTCAGACCTGAGTCAGGTTGGGTGATGTCTAAGTAAGTGTTTCCAGTCCGGCTTAGGCTATTGGGCGAAGCTGTTAAGTGCTGTATAGCTGTCCGATGGACGAGTTGGCTGATGGCCACCTGTGCATATAGTGCATTGTGACCACTTGGTTGGACTTGTTTGGGTCTTGTGTGTTGGGCTTTGTGCATTTTGTTTGGTTTCTTTAGTTTGGCTACGGGTTTGGCAGGAGGAGGCATGGCACCACTGGTCAGAGATAGGCTCCACTGACCTCCTTGGTCAGTTACTGCCTCGATGTATTTTTTACGTTTGTGTTGTTTTAGTTAGGGGACAGGCAGTGGGTACAGGTCCTCCTCACAGGTACGCTCCTCGGAGGCAACCAGCAAAGTGAGTTCATAGGGTCGATGGCCTGGTATGCGAGTATGAGAGGTTGACATGTTGGTTGCCTCCTCCATCCCATTGTTTCGCCTGTAGGTTTAGTTTGTATCTTTGTTGGTTTTCTACTGTAGTGGAGATTTCGCGGAACGGTTTTCAGACTGGGTGGTAGTGATTTTATATTTGTTGGACAAGGAAACTGGTCGGGCTGGTCTTTTGCTCAGCTTCGACTACACATAGTAATGGTTAGCTTCATACCAGAGGGGCTATGGACTTGGACTGGAGTAAGCGCTGGGTTGTTTGATGGTCTTGTAATTAGCTCTCATACGGGTATGACTCGGGGATGGCAGGTGTAGCGCTATAGACTAGGTGAGCTCAGGATTAGTGGTATACAGGTTAGTAGTATCCCTGTGCCAGCGGGGGCTTGTCATGTGCCAGTGTTGGTAGTACGAGTTTAAATAAATTAGATTGAATTCTAAGTACTTTTCCTCCTTCTTTCAACCCGTATTGGACGCGAAGATTCAGTGTCAATCCAATCAGAACCCCTGATTTCTATCTCACGAACGGCTTCAACTCTTTAAATTCGAACAATCTTAGTGGACTTTGTTGTTATACCTCCTTCTACGTTTACTGGAAGTCCTTTCTTCCTTTTACTTATCTTTTTAGTTGTTTACTACATTCGCCTTCTCACGGTCGCAATGGCTAAGCAAGCCTCCACCCTCTCCACCACATCTGTTTTATGTTCGTCACTGGTTGTCTCAAGAAGTCAAGAAGAACTTCGCCCTGGAGGCAGAAGTCTCTCCCCTTCACCATGATATCTCTGTCCTTCCTTGGCGATTTAAGCGCGCCAGGAAAAAAATATCTGCCTTGTCCGCTGCTCTCGTGAATGAATATGCTATTAATCATAGTTATCTTACAATGTTGGCGGCTGAAGCTCCTACGGTGGTCCCCTCTTCACCAGTCCCCTCAATCGCTTTGGTTGCTACACTAGTCTCGGTTGGAAGGGGTGAACTAGACCCTGAGAGTTCACAGGGTCCAGCGCAGGAGGTCCCTCGGGGAATGTTCCACTGCTCGTAATCCCAGCCCCTCCTGCTGCTGCAGGTGTGGGTAGTGGTATAGGTGGACTGGTTTCCAATTCATTGGGGCCGGTTGAGGCACTTGCTACTGGTATAGATTGCGTGGATCCTGGCGTGGTGACACCAGCTGTGGTTGTATCACCACCTTCAGGGAGGCAGTTGCCTGAGTCCTCTGTGGCTGAGCCCATAGCTGGTCTGAATAATGCCTCAGGTAGCGTCTCTCTTGTAGCTGTGGGGGGTGATGAGGGTGGTCCATTCACTCTTGGTACTCGACCTGCACCTGGCAGTGGGAAGAAGAAGAGAAACAAGAAACTCTAGGTCAAACAAGACTATACCTTACCTGTGCCACTTGTTTCTGACTCGGAAGGGTAATCGCCTTCACCGGTTTGGGCTACGGTAGAGTCCGTAGCTGGTTCGCCCCCCATGGAGGGAGCAGAGGAGTTGGAGAAGGGGTTGAATATCTGGGCATGTTTGGTCAAGTGCCAACAGCTTAGGGACTAATCTTTCTGGCTACTTCTGTTGAGGCTTTTAGGCTGCGCTTTCTTTGTAGTGCCTCCTGATTCTTTACAACTGTTCGTAACCTCTTAGCTAGGAAGCCTTTATCATGTAAGTCGGCTTTCCCTCATGTCTACGTACTTGGGTGTTAGGTGTTTCTTTGGTTTGGAAATGGGGATGGGTGCCAGAGTGGTTGGCAGGGTGTTCCAGGATCATTGAGTAGAGGCACATGGGTGAGTTTCTATTGTGAAAGAGGTTTTTGTGGGGTCATATCCAGATGGTGGTAGTGGAACTTTGGTATTTTGAACGGGTAACTTGGCTGGCAGTTAGGCTGGGCTGAGGAGGACTTTTCTTTACAGTTAATGGCCTTGTATTTAGTGTTCGTGTTAGAGCATGGTATGGGTATGTTTGAGGTACGGCATTGGAGGTTTAGTTAGATCATAGTTAGTGGTATCTATGATATGACAACCTGTGGGCCTGGCCCTTGGACTCTTCATATGCCAGTTGTAACCGGTACGGGTACTGGGTTATTGGTTTTGTTTTATGTTTTGTTTTAAGCATTACTTTGATACTTAGTTTGTTTTAAGTATCGTTTGATACTTGGTTTTGTTTTATGTTTTGTTTTAAGTATCACATTGATACTTGGTTTTGTTTTATGTTTTGTTTTAAGTATTGATTTGATACTTAGTTTGTTTTAAGTATCGTTTGATACTTGGTTTTGATTTATGTTTAGTTTTAAGTATCACTTTGATACTGAAGGAGTTTTACCAAAGTGTATCAATTGATACCTTTGATTAGTTCCGTTCATGCTAGACATGAACAGATTTGTGTATTTAAAGACCGCCTGTTTCTACAATAGAAGAGGCAGACTTTGACAGACAGGGTTTCAATAAACTTGGTTGAACGGTTACTTCTTTGTTCCTGAGTACACCCCCGAAGCCTCCTTTAGTTCTCAGCTCTCGTATCCTCTCTGGAAGAGCAGGCCACCTGCCAACTATGATATCTATTACCGATAACGTGAATAGCATTTAGCGAACACGTTACATTTTTTTAATCTCAGCAAGTGGTTAAGAACCTCATACCGGATTTAGGTCGGATCAATCTATCAATATCCACATCAGAACGCTAGCGGAGAGAAGCGGCACAATCACAGCACATTCAGCTTCGTCGCAAATCGAAGATAGAGTCTTTGACGACCAGGAGCGGGAAGCAAATCCCACGACAAGATCTCACAAGAAAGTAACAACCCCGGCACTCCACTAAGGAGCCGGGCGAAACAGCAAACATGGAAGAGACTCAACCTCCAGCAGAATTCTCATCTCCTCCAGTAAAGAAGCCTTCCTTTGAACCACTAATAGACCCCAAATACAGTAGTGAATCAGACATGGCAAGCACAGGAGGTGGGCCGTCTAAAGGAGGAAAGTCATGGGCTAGGCCTGAAGAAGAGGAGGTACCCGCAGCATTTGAACCTCCTAAGTTTAAACTCCACCTCCCAGCAAAGTTTACAGGAGAAGGAAAAGACCTCAAACCTGAAGCCTTTGACCGATGGGCAATGGAACTCACACACTATCTTCTCCTGCAAGAGAAAGATGTGGAAGACCCTACAACCGGACTATACATTGGATCATTCTGCGAAGTAAAGGCAACCGACGCTTATCACCAATGCTATAAGGATTACGGTGGAAATGTAAGATTAAGTGGATCTACAGTTCTCGATTATCTGAAAGGACGATTCCAATCCTCTGTTATCCATGACCTCCTATACAACAAATTCAACCTGCTCTAGCCAGTTAATGGAAAGCATGTCAAAAGGATTACTGATGTAGCTACGGATCTATTCATGTATCAAGACCGAATGAAGGGAGGAAGCATTTCCAAGTACATTCTTAAACGACGATTCTATGATACTATGCACCCTACCCTCCGGCGAGAGGTGGAACCACTTGAGGAAGACGACGACGATATTGCAACAATAATTACTAGAGTAGAACGGAAGGACGCCATTCTCCATAAAGCCAAGGCATATAAAATACAGACATCCTCTAGTAGAAATAACCAACTACGACACAAACCTTCCCGCAACCCTGAAGATGATACCCCACGGGGTTTCAAGAAGAAAACCAAATCCTCCCAAGAATAGCGATGGCAAAAAGGGAAATGTTGTGAATGTGGAAAAACTGGACACATGGCAAAGAACTGCCCTTCGAAGAATAGGAAAGGAAAGGCAATTAAGCAAGAAGCATCAGCCAACAATGTTGAGAGTGATAGTGATAATGCCCAACCCAGCAAATATGAGGAGATCTATATCGGATACGTCGATGTGGAATGCAACAGTGTCTGACTCCCAGCTACATTCAAGGTACACACTGCCCTGGAAGGTACTATTCTCATCAATGGCAAGAAGGCTCGAGGCCTATTCGACACTGGCGCGATCGGAAAAGACATGATCAGCAATGCCTTTGTTTCTGTCCATGGGCTCCCAACTCGAGACCTTAACGAACCCATACCAGTCAACATGGCAGTAAAGGGATCACGATCCACAAGTCATAAAACCTGCAGTACAATTATTTGACTTGGCTCTGCCATCCTACCGCCCCAGGAGATGCTAGTTGGAAACCTAGCCAAATACAATGCCCTAATAGGAATGCCTTTCCTGAACTGCCACAAAGCTATAATCAGGTGTGGGGACTCAACCATCGATTTCCCAGATCAGAAGGTCAGAGTCTCATGCAAACCAACAAGCAGAGAGTACCGAGCCGCAGTCTGTGAAGCAGCAGCCCAATGCCTATTGGATGAAAATCCTGATATTTTCCCTGATCTGATTCCCGAAGAACTACCACCTATGAGGGAAGTGAACCATCACATTCGCCTCCGAGACCTCTCTAATCTTAAAAACCAACCTACCTACTCTATTCCTGACGCATACAAAGGTACACTATGTGACTGGATCAACCAACAACAAAGAAGAGCAGTCATCTACCAAGCAGAAGCTCCTGGTGCCGCTCCCCTGTTTGTTCAATCCAAAGCAGACGGCAAAAGAATCCGCCCCTAGGTTGACCTCAAACTACGGAATGATAACACGGTTATGGACAGCTCCGCTATTCCAAACCAAACCCAGATCCTAAATGCAGTTGGATGGGCTAGGTTCCGAAGCAAGATTGACCTAAGCGATGCCTATTTTCACCCAAGGTTAGATCCAGAAAGCGAACATTACTATGATTTCAAAACACTGTTCGGAAGTTTCATTAGCCGAGTTATGTTACAAGGTGATATGAATGCACGTGCCACCTTTATGCGAATTATGGAGAACCTCCTAAGCGAATACCTCCACCATTTTGTCTGTGTCTACATTGATGATATTCTCATCTTCTTGAATACCAAAATAGAACATGCCTACCATATAGGTTTGGTTTGTACCAAACTAAGGGAAGCTAAATTCTACACAAGCAGAAACAAATCAATTCTGTTCACCGATAAACTGGATATCCTAGGACATGTGATAGATGATGAAGGAATACATGCAGCCCCTGGAAAAATATCCTGTTTAACAGAGTGGACGACACCCCGGAATCAAAATGAACTCATGGGATTCCTAGGACTAGTCAAATATATTTCCCAGTTTCTACTACACCATGCAACTGTGACAGCGCCGCTCACAGACCTTACTGGCAATGCAGAATTTGTCTAGACCCACACTCATAACCAAGCCTTTACCAACATCAAGGAGTTGATTAAAAACGCCAACGCTATCTGACCTATCGACTATAGCAAACCAGAACCGATATGGTTAATTACTAATGCATCGGATGTTGGAGTCGGAGTATGAGTTGAACAAGGAGACTCTCCTGAAACGGCAAGACCAGCAGCATTACACAGCAGGAAGTTCACTAATTCACAAATGAAATATAGACCAACAGACAAGGAAGCCCTTGCTGTGATTGATGCTCTCACCGCCTTCAACCATATCCTAATGGGCAATACCTTCACCATTATTACCGACCACCAACCTCTCACTAATCTTAAAACAGAAAGAATACCTGGAAGGAGAAGAACAAGATGGATAGGCAAGATCAGCAAATACGATGCAAAAATCATCTATACCCCTGGCAGGACAAACTATTTAGCTGACGCTCTCTCTCGCCTATATGGGAACCAAGAACTCGCAAACCCTCCTCTTGTTCCTGACCACACAAGACAAAGCGAAGCCAGCCCTGACGATACCTCCAATGAAAAAGAACTATCGATGGCTTCCGCCAGCTCTACCGCTCCCTCCAATCCTTTCTCTTACACCATGTACAGTGCTGCCGGAACAGAATGAAGAAAGAACATTAATGACGAATGGAAAGACAATTGCACCCTCCACAGCACACCTCCTCACGAGCTTGAACAAAGCAGACTCCACTGGTCCCACTGTTATCACGACACCTGCCCTTTTCCCCAGACAGAGATTAGGTTCGGCAACAGATACAAGTGACTGAACTATATGTCTGCTGATGATTCCAAAAACACCAGCTTCGACACGGCAGAAGGAGCAGAAGAAGTGATCGGTGAAGATGAATCGACCCAACCTCCTAATACCCTTAATCCTGTTCCAACAGGATACCAAGATCTTGAAGAACTCGAACAAGCCACAGCCTACATGGATGCAATATCCTATTTACACCCCCCACAGTCAGCCCCCCCATCCTCTCCTCCCATAACAGATTCACGACCACTATATAGTGGACCCTTACGAGTATACAACAATGAAACCATTGTTTCGGTCATACCCCCTACAATTCCCGAACATCACTAACAACTCTATGAAACCTTTGAGGAAGAGGATGCCCCCATCCAACCAACAAGAGGATCCCTGATTGAGGATGAACGTGATGTTAGATCAATAACAGAAGAATTAAACTCCTCTTTTCAAAGCCAAATGATAGCAGGATATCGCCATGAACCGATTTACTTCAAAACCATGGATAGCTGCAGGTATGGAGACCTCGCCCCCTACAACATATCTAATGGAATGGTCTATACTAGTACCAGTTATGGTGAACATTATCAATACATCCCGAGAGGCCATATGTTCAATTGGATGACTATTAGGGAATATATTATTACCGAAATCCACAACAAAGGACACCATAGTGCAGATCGTAACCTCCAATATGCCTCAGAATATGTCTACTGGCCTGAGATGCAAAAGGACTTTCGCGATTTCGTCAAACAATGCGAACTCTGCCGGGCAAATAAGGAGCGAATACCACTACGTGAAGGGAAAGCGCAGACCCTCCAACTACAATGTGAAATATTCGAATCCTATGCCATTGACTTCGCACAACCATTCAACAAATCTGCCCGATATGACACCATCTTGGTAGCTGTGGATCGATTTTCCGGATATATATGGCTCATACCCATGAATGTTATCCATTCCTCCAAAGACACATAAAATAACCTCCAACGATACCTGTTTACCCCCCGTGGGTACCCCTTATCTATTGTCAGTGATGCTGATTCCCATTTCACCGCCAGATTCTGGAAGCAAACCTTAACCTCTCGCGGAATAAACCACGTTATGGCTGCCCCGGGACATTATGAGACTAATGGCCAAGCAGAACGAAAAATCCACGAAGTTAAGACTGGAATCAGGAATATGATCAATGAACGACAGACCAACTGGGAACCATCCCTTGTTGAACAGGCCGCATATATCAACGCGGAACTTTCAGACACCTTGGAAATGTCTCCATTCAAGGCAGTCTTTGGCCGTCAATACCCTCTCCTACCTACAACACTTTTGAAGAACTCCTCAGTCCCTGCCTCCGATAACCATCTAAACCGCCATTAAGCAATTCGGAATGGTGCCTTCCCAGCTGTTAATGCTGCCCGATTCCGAAGCACCACTACCGCTCAGAAGCGATGACGCAAACATGTACCTATTCCGCCAGGTGATATGCTCATGGTACATGGAAACATTTTCATTACCAATGTTGGACGCAGCAAGAAATTACAACTCCGATGGCGTGGACCTTTCAAAGGCTTATCCTTTGGCGAACATACGGAACACTACACTGTCCAGATCAATGGACACATGTACCGCCGCGATACTGCCATTTCCCACGCCTCTGCCATCAAGCATTTCCATCCAAATGATGATTCCAAGTTCCCTGGAAGAATGCACTCTTAACCTGCACCTATCATCATTGACAAGAAAGATGAATGGGAAGTTGAAGAAATCAGGGACCAACGTGTTTGGCATGGAAATGATCAGTTCCGAGTCAAATGGAAAGGTTATCCAACGAGCGAAAACACCTGGGAACCACTAGAAGAACTAGAGCACGCTATGGATATGGTGAAAGGATGGTGGAAAGACAATATGCCAAATGAGTCCCTCCCCATGAAGATTAATTATATCACCATGTGCTGGACACCTACGATGCCAGAACCTGAGCGATGGCATGCAGAACTTGAAGATAGAGAGGGATTTTGGTCATCATACTTTGAGTCGGAATTTGAAAGCAGCGATGAAGAAAATCAAGCTATGGAGCAGGTTCTCGACAATCCTATCTGATCTCCAGTCACCATCCGAATACCATAACGATATCAAACTATGCAGAACGCAATGTGAGGCTACAACAACAGATTGTTGGACTGTTGTTGAACCACGATGTTATCCAACTTGAAGACTACTGCGAAATCCTCTGGATAGATTACAGTCCTGATTGTGATCACGCTTGGGTTGATGTTCAGCGAGAATCTGGTATTCGTGACTACTGTGACGTGCATTTCTTTGAGTCTAAGTGTTTTCTTAGGGTTTCCTCTTGTCCCTGGTACGATACTTATGATGAAGAGTTTTTAGCAAAAACTGAAGCCTTTAGTTTCTCAGACTCCGCTTTTGATGATTATTAGGTTTTGTTTATCTAAACAGTTGTTTTGCTTTGTGGAATGTAACTGGTACGGGTACTCAGTTATTGGTTTTGTTTTATGTTTTGTTTTAAGTATCGGTTTGATACTTAGTTTGTTTTAAGTATTGTTTGATACTTGGTTTTGTTTTATGTTTTGTTTTAAGTATAACTGTGATACTTAGTTTGTTTTAAATATCGTTTGATACTTGGTTTTGTTTTATGTTTAGCTTTAAGTATCACTTTGATACTTAAGGAGTTTTACCAAAGTGTATCAATTGATACCTTTGATTAGTTTCCTTCATGCTAGACATGAACAGATTTGTGTATTTAAAGACCGCCTGTTTCTACGATAGAAGAGGCAGACTTCGACAGACTGTATTTCAATATACTTGGTTCAACGGTTACTACTTTGTTCCTCAGTACACCCCTGAAGCCTGCTTTAGTTCTCAGCTCTCGCCTCCTCTCTGGAAGAACAGGCCACCTGCCAAATGTTGTATCTATCACCGATAAAGTACATAGCATCTAGCGAACATGTTACACCAGTGTTAGCCGTATGAGTTGAAATACAATTTGATTGAATTCTAAGTACTTTTCCTATTTATTACTGTAATGTATTGTAACCCCAGTTTACGATCTTTATCTCTATTACAACAGTTATCGTTATGCTGACGAAAGCTCTTCACGAAGAAGAGTTAGATAAAGCTTATGATAAGGTTTTCCTGATAGAAGACAAAGGTATTGTACTATCGGCAACATAGGCAGAGGCCTAGTGCTATCGTAAGACGAAGGATAGAAAGAGAAGAAGAAGAGTAGTATCGTTCCCCATTTCCAAGAACTGAGCATCTATGGAGGGATCATTACCGATAGGGAATCGAATTATATAACTCAAGTTGTTGTATCTCTCGTTCATCTCCTCTAACTCAAGATATAATCTGTAGTTATAGGGTCTTCCTATTATACCCTTAATTCCGTTGTCATGTACTGGCTTCCAAACCCTCTTTGTGCCGTTTGAGCTATTCCATGGCCCATTCAAGTGTTGACTATTTCTCTGGAATTTTTCTAGCTTCTTACCTCTCACAGCCACTATTGTTCCGCTATGAATTCCTGCCCACTGCTCATTCAGACTTCACAACAGCGCCAAGGCACTGTTCCACACCCCATTCAAGCTTTAACCCTTTCTCTGTAGTTTTACCTAGCCCTAGCACTCACCCAGGAGTTTTTCCATTGTGGACTTCTACCTCATGGCTCAATCATACTTCCCAACAGCCCCAATGCACCGTTTCCATCATTTATCCAAAGTTTAGTGATCCGAACTTCCTACTCAACAATCCTTCACACTTCAAAAATCACCAAATATACTGCTTCTCCTCCTTCCCCTGCTTTCCTTTACTCTTCTATATTTCTTACCTCCCTCCTAACTATTACCCATTAATCTAATTCAACCCCAATTCTTTCTTTGAGTTTGTACTACTTAAGTTAACAATCTTTGTCCCTTTCATGCCATAGACCGTCAATTAGCTGATGATACATGTTCTTGTCCACTCTCCCAGCTCTCTACCCTGCTCCAACAATGGTTGACCCCTGGCCTTTTAATAGCATTACTCAATTCCAATATTCCCTTTGGTACAAGCAAAGTGTACTCGCGTATTCTTTATTATTTTACAGCAGGGTTACTCACAGCTCTTGGCACCTATTACGCATCTTAACTGGACATTCTTCAGATGTTTTGCTTCACAAATAGTGATGAAGTCTAACTATAAGTAATATATTAATAATTATAAAATGATTATTTATGTTATTTAAATAGTATATTTCATTACAAATAGGACATTACTCCACTTCTTTACACTTTTCTTGAGTAGCACGAACTACATGCGCTACTTGCGGATCTGCACTGTCTTCTTCAACCTTACTTTTCTCATAACCTGAAACCTCCAAATTTGTACATTCCATGGCTTTCTTGTCCTCGATTTTGTCACAAGACAACTAGTGCTGGATATGCCCAGAGTCCTGCAGCAGTTTCTTAATGCTATATTTTGAAATATCAACAACTTTTTTTTTCACTTGTTATAGTAGTCATCACCCTGTTGTACCCTGTCAAAGATAGACATATAAATTTGCCAGTTAGTTCCATATACTTCACAATGCCAGCTTTCAGCATTTAAAAATTGATCCTAACTTTATGTCATCGCAGCTGAGAAATGTGGAGGTAGAATCAATAATCCAGGACTCCAATTCCGCAGAACATGATACATACATACTGTAGTAAGGCATATCAGAACATTGTTAGTATAATTAACAGAAGGTTTATTGTTTCACAACTATATCTTCGTATGCCAGGAATACTTGCGAAGACACAGTTTTGCAATCTTGAGCACAGAGAAGCACCCAACACTTCTGTACCCGGTATGAGTACTCAGTTACTGGTTTTGTTTTTATGTTTTGTTTTAAGTATCTCTTTGATACTTAGTTTGTTTTAAGCATCGTTTGATACTTGGTTTTGTTTTATGTTTTGTTTTAAGTATCACTTTAATATTTAGTTTGTTTTATGTATTGTTTGATACTTGGTTTTGTTTTATGTTTTGTTTTAAGTATCATTTTGATACTTAATTAGTTTTACTAGAGTGTTTCAATTGATACCTGTAATTACTTTCATTCATACTAGATATGAACAGATTTGTGTATTTAAATATTGCCTGATTCCACAATGGAAAAGGAAGATTTCGACAGACAGTATTTCAATATACTTCGTTGAATGGTTACTTCCTTGTTTCTACATACACCTTCGAAATCTCGATTAGTTCTCAGCTCTCCCCTCCTCTGTGGTAGAGCAGGCCACCTGCCAACTATCATATCATTTACAAATAACGTGACTAGCACCTTGTTAATACATTACAACTTCCCTGTTGTGCACACCTTGTGCCATCCTCTCCGCAATGCTCTTCAGTTAACAGAAATCTAATTTACTTGGGTGGCTCATAGACTGATCCCCTTCAATCAAATAGACCATGTACTTTTTATTTAAGTCTCAGATTTATGTAAGAAGTTACAAAGGTTGTCAAACTGATTCTTGCTCTCCAAAACTATATGCGAACTGGTATTAGCCTGCTGAGATTTCAACTAAATATTCTTAATTAACTGTCCTGAGTCCTAAATGAGATCTTTTTTGCTAATTAAAATACTTATAAGAGTCATTACTGGCTTGGATATTTCCACAAGTTCTAAACATAACTTTATAATTAGCTTTGCCCAATAGTCTTCTAGGAGTGTATTGTTTTCAAAAGACTTTATAAAAGTATTACTAAACTATGTGTGATACTAGATCATATTTTCAGTATTTACAATGATTATCCACAACTCACTATGTAATGAATTACTTTTTATTGAGGCTCGTATTTCACAATGACTACGGACTATATTATAGTCCGCAT
>NW_003298786.1:834843-836144 GCF_000151645.1 Tuber melanosporum
CATACAACAAACTTGAATACACTACCACCCAGTTGGTATACTGTCCTGCAAAGCATCTATTATACCAGAAAACTAAAACAATCTAAGCACCCAGGCAGCACAATGCCAGAGAGGGAGTGACTGCAATGTCCACTTCTTGTACTCGCATGGGAGGCCACTAACATTATGATCCTACTTAACTTGTTACCTCCGAAGAGCGTAACAGTAAGGAGAACCTATCCCTGCTGTCTGTAATCCTAAACAAACTTATTAAACAAAGAAACTATATAGATGTGGTGACCGACCAAAATATTTAGTGTGTTCTGTCTCCCATCAGAGGTGCCTGACCACCTTCTACAGTCTGGGTAACCAAACTAAACAGAGTAAACATGTGGCACAAAGTCAAGCATACAAGACTCAATGAAGTACAACACCATAGTGTCAATCAACTATCTGCAGATGTAGCAGTCAACCTGCTTGTCTGTCAGGGAGCTTAAGGTACTTAGAAGGTTTACTTTAACTGCTAAACAGGCTGGTAACATTTAATTATACCCTGCCTAACCTGACCTCTACCTGACTGGCACTTGCAGGTACCTTGCCCTATAGTCAACCTCCCTCACGCCCACCACACTAGATACCACAAGACCCAACCAACCCCCTCAGCCCCTCAGATAGATAAACAATTCAAAGGCCACAGGATAGCCTATACCTGATACCACTGTGTAGTCACTAGTGTTGGCCACATCTAACTGAGCGACAACTGAGATACCATATAGCTGAGATAGCACTCAGCTAAGACTAGGAGCTACAAAGGAGGAAGTATGAACATCTGAGGATACCAGGATCAGTCACACCATCCATCCCACCAGAGCTGGAGCCCAATCAAGCTGGGAATATGTCATGCAGGACAATCTCAGAGCAGCCTTATGAGTGTAATATTAGGCACAAACCAAACACCAGGCAAGAGGGACACCCAACCGACGTGACAGACGGTAGAGAATGAGAGCAATAGAAGGATACAAACAGAAGGTAGGACCTACTAGCAATTGGTAAGGCCACCAACCATCATCTATGACTGAACTATAACAAGGTACAGACAAGGCAAATGCTTGCCAGCCAATTGTCCTACACCAGACCAGACAATCAGAAAGGCTGTACCAGTCTGTAAGATATTCAAGAATTAAAGCTGTCACTACCAAAGTGATGAGGTAATACCTGACTGGGCGACTATACACGCTATCATGACAGAAAGCTCAAGGGAATTGTAATAGACAACATCATGTGTATCGTAAATTAGGGGAACCGGGCGGTGGGGCGTCCTA
>NW_003298786.1:836294-837284 GCF_000151645.1 Tuber melanosporum
GGGCTTGGCATGGAACAAAGTTTTCAGGTGACTCATGAGGTATGAGTTCATACTTAAGTTTATTGTTTACCACATAAGGACTTACTTAAGCTATTTGACCGGTTATGTTTTAATTTGGGATATTTCGCCGAGCACTCAATTATGAGTCTGGAGATGTGCACCTGACGAGTATTCCTTACCCCTATGCCTTGCAGGTATTCCTTGTGCATATTCTTTATGTTTTGCAAATGATATCATTATGAGATCATGTGTTTCCTGCATGTGACCACTTAGGGTCACATTACTTTTTTATTGAGTTCTGATTGGTTTATAAGTTTTCACATATGACCTTACTACCAGCTCATGGGTTTTGCACATGTGACTACTTTGGTGATGTGACTAGCTTTTTATGATTTGGCTTCTCACATGCGACCACATTTAGTAACAGGACTTGGGGTGGGAAGAAGACTTTATAAAAAGAGAAGGATCCCAGTATAACTGATGGGGATAGGTTCTGAAGACTTTATTCAAGGTACTTTGCCTATTTATAACTTTAACGAATATAAAACACCTTTACAGTCTTCATTTCAGTTACAACCTTTAATGTTATTATGCTGACAAAGCTCTGTACAAGACATAGTTAGAAAAGGTTTATGATACTCATTATAGATAGTAGAAAATGGTATTGTACAATCAGGAACCTAGGCATAGTCTTAAGAGAGATCAGATAGTAGAAGAAAAAAATGAAGAGGAGTATATTTCCTGTCACCAAGAGCTAACTATCAGAAGACAGATTATTACAATGATTCAAAATGTAGAAATAAAATATAAAAAGGAGTGAATGGGTATGTACCACCCTATTCCCTGAGGAATGATACAGCCTGTATGAGGAGTTGAGATACAGGACAGTTATCAAGTGAACCCATGGGTGTTTGGTATAATGAGAACAAAGAACTTATTTAAAACTCAATAAGAAATATGAGCTGGTCCCAAAGAATATGACAGGTAATT
>NW_003298786.1:837783-838742 GCF_000151645.1 Tuber melanosporum
AAAACCGACAATATCAGAACCCTGCTCGAAGCCAGAAAATATTCCAGTAAGGGTAATAATGTTTGATGTGGAGGCTCACCACCTAAATGAATTGAAGGCATAGATAAGGAAAGTACTGAGGAGTTAATCTAATTGTATTTATAGTGGAACCACTACCACTGGCATATGTCTAGACTATTCCACACCACATAAAACAAACTATCTATAAATTACTACTGTAGACTACTCCGACTCACAACTGCTTCTTCCAAATATAAATCCACAAATCACTACGTAAGCAGGCTTACTGGGACTCATGAAGGCTAGAGATACCCCTGATATATAACTCATTCCAGCACACTACCACACTACCATCTCATACTCTCACCTCTATCTGCCTCCCATACAATCTGACACATATACTCAACAAAGTAACCATACACTCCATCCCAACATCTTACTATCTACTTATAATCAAGCCCAATATCAAGATACCCTCCTGGCACCGTGTCACAAATGTGGCTTAGCGAGGAAAAAACTTTCACGTAACACATGGTTATGAGTTACAGGTAGGTTATTGTTTTACAAATATGACTCATTCGAGTCATATGATTTGTTATGTGTGGAATCTGTGATGCTTTCGCACATGGCTCAAATATGAGTCCTGGGATATGCGCCTGATGAGTATACCTGGTGAGTGTGCCTTGCGGGTATGCCTTGCGATTATGATTTATGTTTCGCACATGACCTCGTTAGGAGGTCATGTATTTCGTGCATATGACTCATTCAGGTCATATGACTTGTTTATTGCATTATGGTTGGTTTATGAGTTTTTCGCATATGACCGGATTATGAGGTCATGGGTTTTGAGCATGTGACCACTTCGGCCATATGATTATTTTTGTTATGATTTGATTTCATGCATGTCACTAGTTTGGATCAAATGAATATGGGTGGGAAGAATACAATATAAGGGAGGG
>NW_003298786.1:838892-854853 GCF_000151645.1 Tuber melanosporum
ATTACATTTCAGCAGAACCCTTAAGGGCAGCAAGTCCAGTAACCCCAGAGAAGGGATTACCCTTGATAAGTTTTCATGCAGGAACCCTACAACTTGAGAGAATATTAGTATCAGCAGTACCTGTACCACCAGCCCTGGCCGCTTCGGCACCAGTCACTAGCATATTTGGAATGACTGAAAATCAGTTTCAGGCATTTCTAGTGGTAATACGAAATACATGACAAGGACATATCCAGTGACTGAAAGCAAAAGTCCCTGACACGTACGAAGGAGCTGAAGATAAGCTACCAATATTGCTGGCACGTTGTGAACAGTATTTTGCCATCAAGGGATATGGAGAACACCACGATGAGATCAAGATTTCCTATGTGTAATCTCTACTCTGAGGACACACGGGACAATAGATCACGCCCTTCCAAGATGGAAGAAAATAGTGGTAATGGGTCACATACAAGGAGTTCATGGTGATACTCTTCGAACAATTCAGAGATCCCAATGCCAAACAGACAGCAAGACAAAAGCTGGAAAAGCTCTAACAAGGAAAACAGACCTTTTCAGCATACTGGAACGAATGCCGACTATTGGAATATGAGGCAGAGTTTGATGATGCTACTCTCTACATCATCCTCCTGAGAAACTGCAGTGAAAGACTCCGAGAAGTATGGGGAATGTCCGACTCATGTTACACCACAGTAGAACACTTTGCTGGATGGGCCATCGATAAGGAAAGCAAGCTAAACATGGTTTGAAACAACCCGAAAAATACTACAATATACAGGGTGGCCCCATCATCCTGGAACTTGGAGGGAACCTTCAAACTGCAAGCAGCTTGAGGTGCAAGTCGAGTATTACCACCAGGTGAGCCAATGGAGTTGGACAAATCAAGGGCAGGACCTGCTCTGAACCTGTCTAAAGAAGAATGTACTAGAAGAACGAAGAGGAAACTCTGCTTAAGGTGCGGAAAAGCAGGACATCGGATACGAGAATGCAGAAGCCGACCCGACAGTTGATACCAAGGCATCAGAATGCTGGAAATAATCACTTCAAAACTCAAAGGAGGAAGAACATTCGCGAAATAATCACAGAAGATATACTGGCGGAAAACGACGCAGGTTCCCCGTAAATAGTTATTTGAAAGACCCAAGATATAGACCTGGAAAACCCATCAAGTTTGCAAACTACTACACGGCACTACAAACACAAAGAGGACAAGAAGATGGAGATCATGTAATGATCAAGACGAAGATACACAACAAAATAGGTGAAGAAATAACAATAGATGCCTTGCTCAACCTTTGGGCTACGAAAGATTTCATGGACAAGAAAATCTGCGACAAATACAGCCTCCACACCAAAATGTGAAGAAAGTGGGATGTGTCTACCTAGCTGATGGAAAGCTAAGCGCAATAGGTATGGTAACCCATACGGTGACAAGACCTATGAACATTGACACTCATCGGGAAATGGCAACCATTCAGGTAGCTGATCTCAAGAACCATGAGATAGTTCTCAGGATGCCATGGTTGCGAAAACATAATCCGACAATCAATTAGAACAAGGATAAGATGACCTTTACAAGCGAACTATGTGCAACACAATGTCTCAACAGTTCACCAGTGGTCTACTCGACACTGGTATGAGAAGCAGAAGAAGAAACTTTGAATGCAAAGTTCGCCAAGATGCGGCAACATAAGAGAGTCCTCATACAAAACCTGGACCAAGAGGCAAATGTGCCTACCAAGGGTTCCCAAGGGGCAGCAGGACATGACTTGTATGCCAACGAAGGAATCAAGATACCTGCCAACAGGCAGGCAATAATAGCAACAGGAATAGCCGTCGGACTACCAGAAGGCACCCATAGACGGATAGTATCCTGCAGTAGTCTAGCAGTCAAACATCAACTCATGACCATAGCAGGGGTGATCGACATCGACTATACAGGTGAAATCAAAGTTGTCTTCGCCAACCTGGCTCAAGATGACTACGAAGTCCAGAAAGGCGATCGAATCGCACAGTTGATCATCGAAAAAATGAAGAAAGAGGATCTGCAGGAAGTAGATCATCTGGAAGAAACCACAGGAGGAGAAAAGGGATTTCAAAGCACGGACCAAAACCAGCTCGATACAACAAAAGGAATCGACATTAAAGAGATTACAGCACAAGTCTTTGTACTATACTATCAAAGAGGAGATACAAAAGGAATTCTCAAATGGACATACGAAGACGAAAAAGCAGTCCTAGCGAAAGTCAAAGTCAGAACGGAACTAGCAATACAAGATAAGAAATACCAGAGCAAAAAGAGACGGAAAGAATTGATTCCAAAGGAATATGATCGATTCATGAACCTATTCTAAGAACAGGAAGCTATGGATCTACCATCTCAAAGACCAGGAATCGATCATGAAATTCAGGTGGACAAAGCCCAGAAAAAGGGAAAAACAAAAGCAATTCCCAACAAGTAGTTATACCGACTAGGAGAAGTGGAGCTCGAAGAAATTAGGAAGTACATCAATCAAAACCTTAAGCGAGGATGGATCAGAGACTCCTTCGCATCAGGAGGATCTCCAATACTATTTATCAAAAAGAAAGAGAGAAAAATGAGACTCTGTTTGGACTACAGAGCCCTCAATTGGGTTACCAAAAAAGATTGATATCCACTACTCTTAATCAGAGAGAAACTAGATAGACTATGCTCAGCACAATACTTCACCATTTCGACATCAAGGATGTGTACCACAATATACGCATCAAGGGAGGAGACCAATGGAAGACTACATACACCTCGAGATATGCAATATTCAAATACTTGGTTATGCCTTTCGGGCTAATTAATGAACCGGCTTTATTCCAAAGATGGAACAACAGGATACTCAATAAACACCGTGACCTGTACTGTATCGTATACTTGGAATATGTACTTATCTACTCGGAGAATGTACAACGATACTAGCAGGATATCATCAATATCATGGCTGCAATACAAGGATTAGGAATAAAGATCAAACCTATAAAATTGCGAATTCCATAAAGAAGAAACAGAATACCTTTGATTTATCATCAATTGAAACGGAGTGAAGGTCAACCAAGTCAAAACCGCAGTAATATGGGATTCGGCCAAACCAAACAACCAAACAGATGTTCAATGCATTAAGGGAATCTGCAACTTCTATTGAAGGTTTATCAAGGGATTTAGCCAGCTTGTAAAAACACTCTATAACTTAACAAAGAAAGACAAGAAATGGGAATGGGAAGAAGCAGAACTGAAAGCATATGATGAAATACGAATGCACATAATATCGGCACTCATACTGGTTTATTTCTACCTAAACCGAAGGACAATGATCGAAACATATGTCTCAAAATATGTATGTTCAGGCATACTATCGCCACAATGTGAAGACAGAGAATGGAGGCCAGTGTCTTACCGATCCAAGATAATGACCCCCACAGCGTGCAACTACAACATTGCGAACAAAGAACTATTAGAGATAGTTGAAGCGTTAAAGGAATGGAGGAGATACATTCTGAACAACTACTATCCAGTCCGAGGTCTGACTGACCATAATAATCTGGTCCCGTTTATGACTACCAAAGAACTGAATGACCATCAGATAAGGTGGATGGAACACTTCAGCAAAGACAACTTCAAAATCGAATACTGATTAGGTAAAGAGAGCGGAAAGCCAAATGCTCTCACAAGGACTGTAAGTGACAAACTACAAACAAAGGAAGATGAAAAAATCAAACAAAAAACCGGAGTACTATTACCAAAAACCTACTTCAAGGCAACGGAGGTTATCCAATTTACATCAACTGAGGAACGGGAGATTGAGAAGGCAAACGAAGGCGAGAAAACAATTCAGACAATAAGAGAAGCATTGAAGGAAGGAAAAAAGGAGATAAAAGGAATTGCTTTAGGTTTATACCAATGGGAGGATGGAAACATGTGGTATGACAGAAAACAATGGATTCCGGAAAAAGAATAGATAAGGACAGACATCATACGACAACACCACGATATCCAAATGGCAGGACACGGAGGAACAGCTAAAACCACCGAATTCATCATGAGCTCATTCTATTTGCCAGCACTGCGGTAAGATGTCAAACAATATGTCAAAAACTGTGACATATGCCAAAGGACAAAAACGGCTAAATACGCACCATATGGATTACTGAAATCGAAGGTAGTTCCTGAATGACCATGGGAAAAAATTACTATGAATTTCAACACAGACCTACAGGCATCGGAAAATTGCGATAGCATCCTGATCGTGCTAGATTATTTGACCAAAATGAGTCATTTTATTCTAGGGAGAAAGGTTATGGTCACGCAGGATTTTATACAACTGCTCTGGCGTGAAGTCTACCATCTTCACGGCTTTCTAAATAATACCATTACCGATCGTGGAACACTATTCACATCAGGATTATGCAAGAAAGTAACCAAAGAAATGGTGATACAAAACTGTCTGAGCACAGCATTTCACACACAAATGGATGGATAAACAGAATAGGTAAACGTGATATACGAACAATAATTACGGGCCTATGACAATTACTAACAAGATGATTGGTACAAACTTCTATCAATGGCGGAATTCACATACAACAATGGAAAGTAAGAAATGATCGGCACGACACCCTTCTTCGCGAATTACAGATAACATCTACAAGGTCAGACTACATATCATACAATTAATGATATAATACTGGACAAAATAAATATGGGGAAACTACGCGAGATATTATAATACAAAATGAGTCAAGCATAACAATAGTAAAAGGAATAATACGATAAGCACCAAAGATCTGATCCCAACATAAACCTGCTGGATATGGTATGGCGAATACCACGCAATATCCATAGGACACGACCATCAATGAAATTGGTGTACAAGAAAATCAGACCATTCAGGATACTGGAAAGGGTAGACAGCCATGCTTATAAACTGGACCTTTCATCCTCAATGCGAATATACAATACATTCCACATCTCACTCCTCAAATTACACAACGATAAAAGGTTTCCCTCACAATCAATTGTTCCTCCTTCTCCAATTGAACTCGATGGAGAACCAGAATACAAGGTTGATCAAATAGTCAATACATGCTTCTTCTACTATCACCTCCAATGCCGAGCCAATTGGACGAGATATTTGCCAGAACACAATAAAACTTCGTACTTCGCACAACGTGTCGAATAGGTACAAGATGCCCTCTCAATCTTCCACCAGCGATACTCAGGCAGCCCCGGCCCAGGTAACGATCACATTCAACCAAGACAAACGAGAGGAAAAGGCTCCCACAGCGTTACAACTTTACGAGGGAGGGAGCGATAGCCCACACCAAATGACACTAACCAGCCCGGAATACTCAATAAGGGGGCCAAACTGCTGAAGCACTCAGGGAGCTGGAAAAACAAGCACAGCATAATACCATATAATGGATGGTATGCTACAACGATGGATGTTCAACACAATACGGGGACCAGGAATGCTCGGGATGGTTCCTGAGAAAATACCAAACATTCATACCTCTCCCAGACCATGCTTTAAAGTACTGGGAACAGTGCTTCAGCAATACATGCAAAATGCACAGGATGAAGAAAGTCTCTACGGGATACTATCAGCAGAAGGATGGGACAAAGATAGAGTTAGAAGAAAAGGATGCCACAGAATGGCACAGAGCTAGTGCCTCGTGGATGAGGCCCAGGGAGGGGGGAGCCCAAAGCTCATCGATGGAAATGGAACCGGATGCCAGGAGCCTACACAGGCAAATCCGAGCAGTCCAGGAACCACTTGGTCAGGCCGAAGCCACAACTTCGGCAAAGGACAAAACTATCGCGGAACTACGACAGCTGAACGATGTTCAGAGGGGTGCAATTCAGATGGGGAACCTCACCTTGGAAATGGTGAGTGTAAGATAGAGGGAAGCAGAAGACAGGTTCAACAGGCTTCGGAGGTCCACACACTCGACAGTACAAAAACTAATGAAGCTTGGAGAAAGAGCCTGACGGGACTCAGGCTTACGAGGAGAGGAGCTAATGTCACGAATGTGGCTAGGTAAGGAAAAGGTTTTCAAGTGATACATGGTTATGAGTTATATAA
Source organism: Tuber melanosporum (assembly GCF_000151645.1). Classification (NCBI taxonomy): domain Eukaryota; kingdom Fungi; phylum Ascomycota; class Pezizomycetes; order Pezizales; family Tuberaceae; genus Tuber; species Tuber melanosporum. Next base: position 845,003 of record NW_003298786.1, read on the forward strand.
TTTGTTATGTGTGGCACTTATAATGCTTTTGTACATGGCTCAAATATGTGTCATGGGACGTGCGACTGATGAGTATGCCTTGCGAGTTTGCCTTGCGGGTATGCCTTGCACATATGATTTCTATTTCGCACATGACCTCGTGGTGAGGTCATGGGTTTTGCACACATGACTCATTTCAGTCATAAGACTTGTTTATTATGTTATGATTAGTTTATGAGTTTTTAGCATATGACCTCATTATGAGGTCATGGGTTTTGAGCAGGTGACCACTTCAGTCATATGATTAGTTTGTTATAATTTGGTTTCGCACATGTGACCACTTTGGGTCACATGACTATGGGCATGAATAATACTATATAAGGAGGCCAATATGGCGGAGAAGGATAGGTTTTTCACACTTTGCTCTAAGTACTTTTCCTACTTATTACTTTAACTAATATAAAACATCTTTACGATCTTTATCTTTATTACAAGGTTATCATTATGCCAAGGAACGCTCTTCATGAAGAAGAGTTAGCTAAAGCTTACGAGAGGCGTTCCCGATTGAAGTCTAAGGTCTGGCACTATTGGTAATGTAAGCTGAGGCCTACTGCTATCATAAGGCCAAGTAAAGCAATATACCAAGAAGAAAAGTATCATTCTCCGTCGCCAAGAACTAACTATCTGACGAGGGATCATTACATAAAGTCAAACCACAGAAGTGGCAGTTGGTAAGCTTTAATAACTTGTTCACCTTTGCCAAGTATAACACTCCTGACATACATGTCATGATGTCTAACTTGTTACATTACCACTGTAGAGAATGTCAAAAATAATTGTGACACATTTGGGGTCGCCAAGACTGTTTCTTGAATTGTTCTGCGAAGGTAGTTTACTTTTTTTATCCTCACAGCAAAATTGCTAGTACTACACCCGCGACAGTTATACTGTCGCTGGTCAGGCAAGATGGACTACTTTTTCAGTATGGCTATCATTCTTGGTAAAGCACATCAGGTGCCCTTGTGTTGGCTCATGCACTAGGTATCAGTTGTCGGCTCTTCAACTATCGCAATTTCGCCATTCACGTTTACTGTCTGTGTGGCATCAAATGGGTTACCAGCTATACCCAATTTCTCCTCGACTGCCTTAACATGATATGGAATTCCTAGTACCTACCACCTATGATCTACCAACCAAGACTTCCACCTCAAGACTACCAAATACTTACACAAGTCTTTACTAGCTGGACACCCTTTAGCATAGAGGGAGCACTCAGCCTAATAGTATCTATTATTCCTTACATCACAGCTGTCATGGCCAACCAACCCTGTCATACTGTGAAATCTTAACAGAATGCAGGCATCCAGGCAGGTGAGGCCAAGGAAGTATCCAGGTCACTTAGCTTTATGAGTATAATATTCGTGACCATTCCACCCATGCTAGCAACTCCATTCCTCCTTCCATTGCTCTCAAGTGAGGGCTATTTGTCTGATCCCGATGCTGACTTCTTTCTAAAGCTGTAGCTGCAAAGGCTGTCTAATATAAGCTTTAGCTTTTTGGTCAACCATTTGGTTGCTAGTAATGTCTATATAGCCAGGGACCCAACTAAGACTGACCTGAGAGAAGTCGCTAAATAGTGGTACCATCACTTCCTATAGCTCCACTGAGTTGCCATTGAAAAACATTTTATCAACCTGAGTGAGGGTCCGAGCACAGTCTAAGAACACACGAATGGGCCACCTCTTAGCCAGATCTTAAGTAGGTCAAACGGCACAAATAACCACAAACAGCTCTCATTTGACAATTATCCTTAATAGGAGAACTTGGCACCTGTTAACACGTATCAAGGCCCATTTCTCAAATACCCACCATGTCACACCAGCAACCTTACAGGACTTGCACCCATCTATGTAGATGACTACATCTAAGCATGTACCATGGTCCGTGTACAGTCACAAGTAGTGTGCAGCCATAATTGCTTTACCTTTCCCAATTAAAACCATAGTGCGGTAGATAAGTTCCCAATCTGAAGTCTGTCAGTAGACCACCATACATTCCTCTTTCCAATCCAGGAATATCCTACAGAATCAGGGATGGAGGTCGCAATATCTGTAGTTGATGAACCAGCTGTAGCATCTCTATTATAGGTACCTACCTTGAATGGTAAAAGGGTGTATTCCGAACTCAGCAATCCTTGGTTGTTTGCTAGCTTCACGGGGTCTGAATGACTTCCCAGAAGCAATTGTTAACATGGCCCTTAATTTACTTTATGTACAACCTGCAGTCAGTTACAAACTCAAATGCATAACAGATAGTCAGACAGCAGACTGCCTTCACTAAGCTCTAGGTTTCTGATGCTCTCAGTCCTCCAATATGCTCAAGCCTTCTCCCCATTGCCAAAATACTTCTCCTAATACCCGTCCTCCTTTTTAACTAATACTTTATATGAGAAGAAAATTCAAGAAATATGTTAAACCTATAATCAAAACCCTGCAAGTCCTCGGAAGGTAAAACCATCTCTCGCAGTAACTCTTTTCCTCTGACATGCCATTTTCCTGAATCCAATCCACTGTATTTTGAGAGTACTAAACCCCATATCCCAGACCCTCTCTATGTGATCATAGTCCACCAATATCTTTCCCACACATGATTGGGTAGCGTCACAAGACTCAACTGCAGGTATGATGACTTCATCTTTAATTTAAGAGACCATCAGCTAACAAACACCAGGAGAGTATCGCATTCATGGCCTGAATAGATCTGCCACATAGATACCCAGGAGTAACGAAGTAAGTCGAACTGTGAGGTAGTTGCTTTTTGACATGGTAGATCCAGGAGAGGCAAGTGTTAAAACAAAGCTGATTGAATGATACAATGTCTACCTCTGAACCTATAGATACAGGTTCGAGGTGCACACTTAACCCACCAAAATATCTGATTCTAGGTTAACATTAATATTATCAAACCCCCTTTGGACTTCCAACCACAAGATCAGCTACCGGTAATGTTTATTGTGTCTTTGAAATTTAAAAGCTATCGCTATGATATTGTGAACCTTTAGTTTTTATTGTAAACTAAACTGTATGCCCAGCAGATCAATGCTAGGAGCCACACTCACTATGACCACACATTCCACAACCTTCACTAGTGTAGAGAGGAGATATATCATTCTCTACCACTTGATAATATCATAGTTCGGTTTGTTGCGTTTGGGTATGAGAAACATCTCAGCTCAGTACCAGTCCTGAATATTGTGACATAGTCCACGATCACTAAAATAGCGTACTGTCATCATGTTCGTTCGTTTGCATAATTGTAAGAAGGGATATGCAATATCAGGATTGCCTGGACTGGTATTTGTAGGAGATCTGGCAACGGTAATTGCCATCTCCTGAGCAATTTCCTTGTCAACCAGGAAATCCACCCAGGGGGTGTGGTAATCAGGAGATAACTATTGTGCGATGTGGTTAGTGATGTTGTAGTATGTGGTAGCATAAGGCCTGTCTGGGAGAAACATGGAAGGAAGTGTTCTCTTAGCTTTCAACTTTCTTGCCAGTTTAAATGTGTTAACATCCTGGCTCTCAGCTATTTGAGACTTGATATGGTCAAACCTGGCCCTTAACTAGCAAGCCTAATAAACTTTTTATAAACAGTTTGTAGTGGATATAAAGCTATTTTGTAAACAAATTTTACTAACCTGCAGTCCTCCATTGACTCCCTCTTACATTTGGAGTACCTTCATTGCCAAAGCACATCCCACCTCATCCATTCCAACTCTGGTATCCACCACTCACACTGATCTCTAACATGGGAGGCCTGTAGGAGTTCATCTACCACATGTTGCCCTCCTCCCTGAACCTCCGATTTTCTACCTCTTGCATAGCATCCAACCATTTCGCAACCATTTCCGAGACTGCCTTTATCCATGCCGGCAGCTAATGTATAATATTGTCATAGAGGCCAACTATCAACAAGAAGGCTTGGGTAGTATGGTCATAGCTAGTACCATTCAGGTGCCAAGGTCTGACATGGGACACCTGATACAAGCAAAGTTTGATTCTGGAAACGTCTCGTAAAGTTAGCATTATTGGAGGGACTATGTCCTTATTACAAGCTGGGGCAGTGAAACACTCCTTCACTCATTGTCCTCCTATGTTGTCGTGGTCTGTATTCAAGTCCCAGCCTTAATGTCAGGCATTACTATCATGAAAGGCAATGTTTGATTTTTCTAGCTTGTCTAGCAATCCTACAAACTGGTACTTCATATAGCCAGGTTGGAAGACTACTCTAGTGAGCATCCTCTTCCCACCCTTTTCTGAGCAACCAATGTGGGCACTGCCTTCCCTGTATCTAACCATTTCAACCATCCTGCCAATATGAAACCATACAAATACCTTAATACCTAATCTTTTAACAAAGGAAAACAAATTCTACTGATCAAATAATATTTATTGGTATATGTTGTCCCTCAAGATCAATCGGAGGTTCAATAATAAAAAACCAAGCAACAAAGAAAAACAAATCAAACTGTAGTACCCCATTCCGATAATTCCTTCTCAACTTTAATGCCATTGTCATAATAAGCATCAAAAGCAGGCCTCAACTGATAAACTCGGACTGCCAGGGCCTGAGATCAAGAGGAAGCCTTCAATGTGGTCTCGCATAGTCCAGAAAGTGTCTGTCTAACTGGGCTTGGTGGTGGCAGTAGTTTTTAAAATTCTACTTGCTAGAGTGGTGGAGGAGTAAGGATGTTCCAGTTCCCTACCCTTCGCCTTGTTAGACTTAAGGTGGTAGGCCTTCTCACCCTTCTCTTAACTTCCAATCTCAACCAGCCTGAGTGTGGATGAGCTTCCATGGCTGGATTGTCTTCTCTGATCGTTCTTTACCTACTATGTCTATTGTTATGATCACCTGATAGGTATTGCTCGTTACGCTACCTGCTAGTTAGGAGATGAGGAGAATGAAATAGGGGATGACAAATTGACATCTGGGTACTATTCATATCCGACAAAGTGATCCCTTCGATCGCATAGCTAGCATTTCCTCATGATATGCTAGTAGGCCTGTCCCACTCCTCTATGGCAGCTATGCTTGCTACACATATACTGTCCAGATAAGTGAACTCCAAAGAGCAACTAGTAGTGGGGTAGGCAACCCCAGGTGACCTTAAAGTGGCCAGTGTCTACGCACTTACTATACACCACGAGGGGACAGTGCTGCTCAAAGACCCAAACGTTGGAGGCTCTTCCTCGTAGCCAGATCCTGCCTTCAGCCTGTCACTCCTTGATGCTCCCATTGTTCTCAACCACAAAGCTGATACCATATGTGTCAGCATTATTCTGCCTAGTAGCATGGATAGAGCCTATAATATCAGGCAGGGAACCAGTACCTATATCAGTATTGGATTGCTCCAAGTCCATATAAAGGCCATTAGAGATCACACTACAAGTCAACCTGTCTGCCCTTCAGATCAATCCCCATCCTGCGTCAGCCAAGGGGACAACAGAAATAAAAATCTTCACCTTTTTTAGATTTCTCTAAGATTTGAATTTCTTGAACGACAGCTGTTTGACCAGATTGTACCCAAGCTTGTCCAGCCAGTTAGCTAACTGCCAAATAGACTCCACAGGGAGGGTCTGGAAGATTTACAAAATTTATGGCCAGACATGTCCTGCACAGAGAAAGCAAGCATTCTCACACATCTTTCTCTGATTTAACAGTATTAAATTGATGCTGTTACGGATAGATTCGATGCCTACAACCTCTAGTAGTGTACCATGCTTGTGGGCAGTAAACTGCATAGCAACATGCCTTCTACTAGCATCTAACATTGGCGATAATGGTAGTAGTGCTGGTACCTAGTTAAGCTGGCCTGGAGGTCTCATTGGCACCCAGTGGAGCTCTAACCATATAGGTACTGCAGTCACCTTGACACTAAGTGTGGTAGTGGAGCAAGAGGGAACTGGTAGAATAATTGAAGTAGTAGTTACAGGAGTCCGTTCCTGCCTGTTGGTGTCCTTCCCATGAATCTTGTCCTTAGTCACCAATTCCTTCTCACCACCTGATCTCCTGGCATCCTTTCTTCTCCTCCTGGCAGCACCACTCAGCTATCTGCCAAGTCTTCTTGGTTCCTGCTTCTTTTCTCCTTCGCTACCTTCCTCTTCCTAGTTAATGGACTTGACTTTTCAACTGTGAGCTACAGGCAGGACCACCCCTCTATTACTAGAGAAACTATCCTAGCTTCACTGGAAAGAGGAGGCTATCGACATTAGTCAGATATTAGGTACCACTTCTTGTGGGACGGCAGGGGGCTTTAGCACCTATGCTATTCGTTTTACTCTCTCTGGAATGAAGACTTTAGCATTAGGAGTTACCCTAGTGGTCTCCTTCTTCTTAGAAGCGGCACAGGGTAGCACCACTTCCTATTACACAGTCGGAATACTACCAGTTTTGGCAGTTGCTGGGTAGCATACAGAGGATAACATACTCTGTACTGTGTCTAGCACAACCGCTTCTTTGAAGACAATGTCTATCAGCACCTTAACTACTCTCACCAACTCGTTGACCAGTCTCCTGTAGTTTACTCCACCCTCTAGTACTTCGATAACAAATGTGTGGCTCTGGTTTATCCGAGTCCATAAAGCGTCAATTGTATCATTGTCCATCGAAGCACATTAGGAGACGAGAAGGAGCTAAGTATTGCCGGAGAAGATAACTTCCAGTCTTTTCAACCTGGATCCAATTACACACCCTGAGTGGGGTTCAGGGATGGGAGTCCTACCTGAATCCAACATCTTGCAGACACCTGCTATTATTGTGTCTCACTCGGCCAAAGCAGGGTTGACAGACTCAGGTTAAGTCTCGCAAAGTTGAATCACCAGTCTGGGTCCACGCTCAGTGATCATCAAAGGCTGAGGTGAATAAGCCATTACAAGAGAGGAGACATGTATGCTGTCAGAGAGACTGCTTGCTGCAGAGTTCCATCCATTGTACAATCCCGTGGTAGTATACCTGGCCAACACCGCAGAACGAGGTAAGGCATTCTGTGTTACTAGAAGGGATGGAGAAGGAAGTGTGACCTAGATACCCGATGGGAGCACCATAGATTGGAGAATGGCTAGGCATCCATGATAACCACCTAGGTGGAGGCCAGAGATAGCTAAAACAAGCTGTTTCTTCTACTCTATGTCGATGCTGATTGCGCTTAAGAACTAAGTACCAAGGGTGAAGGCAGCAGAGAGTTTGCAGGAGTACTGCAACAGCGTACAGTGCCATATCACCATTGCAAGAGGATTGTAGTAATCATCATTAGCCTGATATAACTTAAAGTTTGGTGTCTCATAGAGAGTCCTTTCGCTAGATTACATCTCAAGAAAGAAGAAGTGAGTAGATAAACTACTCCTGGAAGTAGAGCACAGGGAATGGAAACTGAGCATTTTCCATTGAATAGCGACAAGGTGAAAACGGCTAATGAAATAAGGGTGGCCTCAACTATAATAGTAGTTGAGTTGTCCGTGGCTGGAAGAAGGCAGAATTCAGGGACAATAGTGAAGAGAATGTTTAAGTGAAGAGGGTTCAAGTGCCTGAGAGTGTTCCGAGCTATGGTCAGAGTTGAACCAAAGGAAGTATACCTTGGTAGAGTTCTTATTGAAGCTACCTGTGACTAGAAAGTCTCTGTCTATGAGGAAACCAGATACCAAAACTTCCACTTCTTTCATCTTGGCAATACTAATGTCAGAGAAAATTTACCAAACCAACGTGTCAAACTGTGGATTGATCACATTTTGACATGTGTGATACTAGTAAAACTGTAGGAAGCTTAAGTTCTCTCAAGGTGTAATGTTGGATTTTATAGTTATAGGTATAAAGTCAGAGTCAGCCTCAGAAACAGGTATGAGAGATAAGGCCTTACTGGTAGTCAGAAGTAAGAAGGAAAAGTTGGAGACAAATTAAATGAGAGAAACCATGATTGAAAGAGAGGGAGAATCTATAGAGACGGAGGCAGTCATTGGCACCATCGATGCCCCACACTACACTAAGTAATTATGGGGACCTGGCCATGGATATCTCACACATATGTGTCTTCTAAGTGAGAACAATGATTTACAACCAACTACACAAATGAAAAACACTAGTAGGTAGCTGTAATAAAGTATTTATCCCAAAAGTAATTTGGTAATGTATTGGTGTTCCCACTTGCAAGACAGAGTGAAAGTATAGATGAGGCAAGTACTTAGAATAATGGGTAATAGTCTAACCTCCTCTGCCATACCTGCCTCCATATGTAGTGCTCTTCCCACCCCTAGTCATGGAACTCCAAGTGGTCACATGTGTAAAACCAAATCATAATAAACTAACGATGAGACCAAAGTGATCACATGTACAATACCCATGACATCATACTAAGGTCATGTATGAAAACCAATAATACAATCATAATACCATAAACAAGTAAGATAGGCCAAAGTAGTCACATGCACGAGACCCAGGACCTTATAACAAGGTTAAGTATGAAATGTAAATTATATGCACAAAGAATATACATAAGACATGCTTGCAAGACATACACGCCAGGTGCAGGTCTCTCAACCTATTTTTGCATCGTGTGAGAAACAAATTGTAACGAGTCATCTGACTCCTGTAAGGTGTTCACAAGTTGCTAGTCATATTAGCAGCAATGTGTACAACCGTTGGCAGGTGGCCTGCGTACTCGAAGAGGAGGAGAGAGCTGAGAACTAAAGAATACTTCGAGGGTGTACTGAGAAACCTATAAAGTAACTGTTCAACCAATTATCTTGAAATCCTGTTTTTTGAAGTCAGATGTTTCCATTGTTGAATCAGGGGGTGTTTAAATATACAAATCTGTTCTTATCGAGTTTGAATAAAGCTATTCAAGGGTATTAAATAATCCACTTCGGTAAAAAAAAATTAAGTATTAAATGTTACTTAAAACATAACATAAAACAAGACCAAGTATTAAATGATACATAAAACAAACCAAGTATTCAAGCGATACATAAAACAACACATAAAACAACACTATGCATTAAACAATACCTAAAGCAAATAAGCATCAAAGCGATACTTATAATAAAATATAAAACAAAACTAATAACTAACTACACATATCAGTTACATTCCCCAAAACAGAACAACTGTTGAACAAGACCTAATAATCATCAAAAGTGTAGTCTGAGAAACTAAAGTCTTCAGTTTCGGCTATCAGTTTTCCATCATCAGTATTACACTAGAGACAAGAAGAAGTTTTAAAACAACATCTGACTCAAAGAAATATAGGTCATAGCAGTCATAAATACTCAATTCATTCTGTGGGTCTACCTAAGAATTATTGCAATCAGAGCAGTAGTCTACACAGTGGATAGCGAAGTGTTTTTCAGGCTGGATAGTATCCTGATTCAACAACTGTCTAAGAAGCTGTTACCACAGACTAACCTTTAGTTCCACATAGTTTGACATGTTTATAGGATTCGGATAGTGAATAGTGACTAGATGAGGTGGTCCAGGACTTATTCCATATACTAGTTTTCCTGATCGCCGCTTTTGAAATCCGACTCGAAGTATGGTGCCCAAGGTCTTTCTCTAGCTTTTAGTTGAAATTCCTGTTGTGTAGTTTCTGGTATAGTTAATGTCCAATGTATCATAATATCTTTAATTGTAGGTAGAAGGGAATCATTTAGCATGTAGTTTTCCCAACACATGTTTACAATGTCCATCACATGCTCCAGCCCTTCCAGAGGTTCCCTGCTATTCTCACTCATCGTGTATTCTTTCCCTTATACCAGCAATCAATCATTTCCATGACAGGTGTAGCGCGCTATCTGTCAAACAAATATCGCATTCAGAGGCCAACG
>NW_003298786.1:855902-857070 GCF_000151645.1 Tuber melanosporum
GTAAATAGAAAGGCTACGAGACCACGATGGGAGGCGGCAGGTTGGTCTCTCATTCATTGATCATGTTCTGAATTCTGGTCTTGACTTCACTCATATCCCATTCAGCTTGGCCATTAGTCTCGTGATGTCCAGATACAGCCATAATAAGGTTGATTCCAAGAGCAGTCAACATTTGTTTCCAGACTCTGGCTGTGAAATGTGGCTCAGCATCTCTGCCAATAGACTACAGGTATCAATAGAGTGGTGGGGTTTAAAACCGAGTCACTGGATATTATTCCCTATATCCTTAGAGAATTGGGTAACCATTAATGATATTGGCTATGTGTATCCAGAAAATCAATCAACAGCTACCAAGATAATATCAGAAGTGGCCGACCTGTTCAATTGTCCTGCAAAATTGATGGCAAAGGATTTGAATATTTTACAAGCAACTGGAGGGTCAGGGCTTTCACTTCAGGTAGTTGTTATAACCTATACAAGTACTTGGTTATTAGTTTGGTTTTATGTTTTGTTTTAAGCATTGCTTTGATAGTTGGTTTGCTTTAAGTATGGTTTAATACTTCGTTATATTTTATATTTTGTTTTAATTATTGGTTTGATACTTGAGTTGTTTTACCAAAGCGTATCGATTGATAACTTTGATTAGTTTCGTTTAAGCTATATATGAACAAGATTTGTGTATTCAAAGACACCTTACTTTTATGATGGAAATAGCAGACTTCGACAGAGAGTATTTGAATATACTTGGTTGAACTGTTACCTCATTATTTCTCAGTACACATTTTGAAATCTCTTTTAGTTCCCAACTCTTACCTCCTATCGGGTAGAGCAGGCCGCTAGCCAACTATCGTATCTTAAAACTGATAACGTGATTAGCATCTTGCGATTATGTTACTGTTGTTTTCATTCTATATTTCCCTGTCAGAGTTCGCATAGTTTGACTAAATTGTAGAAATCATTTCTTATTTTGTGCCAGTAAATATATTCTGAGTAATATTGGAGATTATGGTCAGCACTATGGTGTTCTTTGTTGCACGTTTTAGTAATACCGTATTCTCTAATAGTCATTCAATTGAACATATGGTCTTTCAGGATGTATTGGAAATATTTACCATACCCAGTTACTAGTATAGACTATTCCGTTCGATATGCTGTAGGGGGCTTTATC
>NW_003298786.1:857769-865120 GCF_000151645.1 Tuber melanosporum
TGTCAACAATATCTTTCTCTTATACCGTGTATAAGGCAGCTGGAACAGAATGCAGAAATGGAGCTGAGGGAGAGGCAGTACTGGTAGTAGCCAATGTTGGTCCTTGTTTATAGGAGCTGTTATTAGGGCTATTTTCTCTTTGTCTTGTGTAGTCATAAACAAGAGAGTAGTCCAAAAGTGCTTGTTTTTTACAAATATGGAAGAGATTATCAGCTAGATAGTTGGTTCTTCTGAGGGTATAGGTGAATTTGGCATCGTATTTGCTGATTTCTCCTATCCTTCGTGTTCTTCACGGGCCGGAAATTATTATCGTTTTCAGATCAGTGAGGTGTTGGTAGTCAGTAACAATAATGAAGGCATTGCCAATCAATATGTGATTGAAAGTGGCAAGTGTATCAATTACAGCAAAGGCTTCCTTGTCTGTAGCTCAATATTTCATCTGTAAATTAGTGAACTTCCTGCCGTGCAATGGTGCCGGTCTTGCCATTTCATGAGAATGTCCTTGACCAACACATATTCCAACTCCCACATCTAATGTATCTCTAAATAACAAGATTGGTTATGGTTAGTTGTAGTTGATAGGCTGTATAATATTGGTGTTCTTGCTCAAATCTTTAATGTTGGTAAAGGCATGGGCATAAGTATGGGTTAAAATGTTTTCTGCATTGCCGGTAGGATCTGTGAGTGGTGTGGTCACAGTGGCATAGTATGGTAGAAATGAGGAGATGTAGTTGACGAGTCCTAGAAACCACATAAGCTCTTTTTAATTTCGGGGATTTGTCCCTTCTGTTGAATAAGATATCTTTCCATCAGCGGCATTTATTGCTTTTTGGTCTATTACATGACCAGGATATTGAGTGTGTCAGCAAGTAGGATTATTTAGTTTTGGCTAGCATATAATTTAGCTTTCGTTAACTTGGTACATACTAAGCCTACAAGGTATTCATGTTCCTCTTCGGAGTTTGAAAAAATGAGAATATTGTTATATATATATACTTATACAAAATGGTGAAGGTATTTGCTTAGCAGGTTTTCCATAATTCACATGGAAGTGGCAGGCGCATTCATGTCATCTTGTAACCTGACTCGGATAATACAACTTCTTCTGGGTATTTTGAAACTGTTATAGCATTCGCTTTCTAGGTCTATTCTGGTCTGAAAGTAGGCATCACTTATGTCAATCTAACTTCATAATGTAGCCTCTCCTACTGCATTTAGCATTGGGGTTTGGTTGGGGATAGAGGAATAGTCCATAACTTTATGTTCTTTTGGTAGTTTGTGGTCAACCAGAGGACGATTCTTTTGCCCTCAGCTTTGAGCTGGAAAAGCATTGGAGTGTCAACTGGTACTTCTGCTCAGTAGATGATTCCTCTTCTTTGGTTCTGGTTTATCCAATCACGTAGTAGGTTTTTATATGCTTTGGAGATAAAGTAGGTTGATTGGTTCTTAAGATTAAAGGGGTTCTATAGGTGGATAAGGTAGTTCACTTAACTTATAAGTGGTAGTTGTTCAGTGATATTATCAGTGAAAACATCAGAGTATTAGTTCAAAAGACACAGAGCAGTTGCTACACAGACTACAGTATGGTATTCTATGCTTATTGGTTTGCATGACACTCTGATATTCCGATCAGGAAACTTGATAGTAGATTCTCCACATTCAATTATAGTCCTGTGGCAGTTTAGAAATAGTATCCCAATCAGGACATCAAATTTGACTAGGTTTCCTACTAGCCTCTCTTCAGAGGATAGGGTAGTAGAATTAAGCCAGATAGTAGCCCTACAAGTCTTCTGGCTTCTACATCATTATCTGTTTACTGCTATATTGACCAGTATTAGCTGATTAATGTCTCGGGTTGGGAGTCCATGGATGGAGACGAAAGTGTTACTGCTTATATCTCTTCCAATAGTGCCAGTATCAAACAAAACATGTACCTTTTGTCTGTTAATCAGGACAGTACCATCAAGGGTAGTGTGTGCTTTGACAGTAGCATGTTGTTGGAAACTATTGCATTCTATATCTATATATGCAATGTAGATTTCCTCATACTTACTAGATTGGGCATTATCACTATTGCTTTCGATGTTATTTGCTGGTGTCTCCTGTTTAATAGCTTCTCCTTTTCCCTTTCTGGAAGGGCAATTCTTTGCCATCTGTGTAGGCTTTCCACATTCGAAGCATTTACCTTTCTGTTGTCTCGATTCCATTCTGAGCTTTGTTTTCTTCTTCCAAACTTGTGGTATTTCTTGTTCAGAAGTATTAGGGTGCTTGTGTAGGGGATATCAGTTACTGTTGGAGGACCATGTAGTTTTGTAAGCCTTAGTTTCCTGGAGTCTAGGATCATTTCATTGAACGCTTTTGATTATAGTTGCCATATCATCGCCATTTTCTTCTTGTAGTTCCACTTTTCATCGTAGGATAAGGTGCATGGCATCATAGAATCAATCCTTTAGGATATAACCAAACGTACTTCATGTCTTTATTTGATCTCTATATTTTAAGAGATCCATAGCGACATCTGTGATTCTTTTAACATGCATTCTATTGACTTGCTGTAGCTCATTGAACTTTCTGCATAATAGGTGGTTTGTAATATAGATTGGAATCGGTCTTTGAGATACTCGAGTACTGTAGTTACTCTTAGCTTCTGGTTTCAGCCATATTCCTTATAGCATTGGTTGTAACCATCTGTCGCCTTTCTTTGTAAAATAATACTAAGTATGGTCCAGATGGAGGTTTTTCCACCTCTACTTGCTTCAGAAGGAGGTTGTGAGCAAGTGTTGTTGCCCATCAATTAAATGCTTTATGCTTAAGGCCTTTATTGTCTACTGTCAACTGGGGTCGTAGGTGGGGCTTGAGTCCCCAGATGACGAGTAATTTGAGGTCTTTCTTTGCTTCTTCTGGTCTTGTCCTGTATTTTCCACATCCTGAACAACCTTTTCCTGTATTAGCCAAATCTGATTTCCTTCTAAACTGGGAATCATTTAGACATGCAAAGGTAGGTTTCTTTAACGGTGAAGGGGGGAACTCTCCACAGAGTTATAGGGCTTCCATGTTTGGAGATTCTTCTGGCTCTTTGGCAGAGTGTTACTCTTGTTTGTTTCCTGAAAGGTCTTTACGTAGAATGCACTGCCGACTTCTGGTCGTCAATAACTCTACATTGGTATTCAGATGTAGCTGAAGGTACTGTGATTCTGCCACATCTCTCTGCTATCACTCTGAGGTGGATGTTGATTTTTTCATCCCGCTCAAATCTAGTGACAGGTTTTTAACCACTTGCTGGGGTTAAAAAATTGTAATTTGTTTGTAAGGTAGAACCTATGTTATTGGTGATAGTTATGATTGTTGGCAGGTGGCCTGCTCTACCAGACAGGAGGCGAGAGCTGAAAACTAAAAGAGGCTTTAATGGTGTAATGAGAAAACTAAGAAGTAACTGTTCAAGCAAGTATATTGAAATACTGTCTGTCGAAGTCTGCTGTTTTCATTGTGCAATCAGGTGGTTTTTAAATACACAAATCTGTTTATGTCTTGCATGAACAAAACTATTTAAAGGTATTAAATGATATACATTGGTAAAACTAATTAAGTATTAAACTATACTTAAAACATAGCATAGAACAAGACCAAGTATCAAACAATACATAAAACAAACCATGTATCCAAGCGATGCTTAAAACAAAACATAAAACAAAACCAGTAACCTAGTACTCCTACCTGTTACAACTATACTGAGTCATATGTGTGAAACCATACCATACCTATGACTCATAGCTGTGAGTCATCTGAAAAACCTTTTTTTTGACAAACCCCATTTGGGACATATACCTAGGCCACCAGCTGGAGCGGACAGAACTTATGATATCAGAGGTCAGATCATTGCTACCACTCAGAGGGGATGAAAATCGGCAAATGGTGGTGGACGTAAATGCTAGATAACTGTACAATCTGCGATGATGAATTAGCACACATGCTACTGGTGCATGAGATGCAGAATCAGCGGCCTCTTGTAGGAAGCACTTGCAAATCCGCACAACAGTGGTGGGATAGATTAACTTTCATTTAGCTGGTGGGAACTCCTGAATCCATAGTGCTATATTAGTATCAGTTTTATCGAGGTCTTCTGGATTAGGCTCTATGTCCAATTCACTGGCATTTGATACTACCAGGTTTTTGTATTTGTTGTAGTAGGATTGATAAGATGAAAAATTTCAGTTTGCCCGAGTCCGGTAGGATCAGTCGCGGGTTCCGCATACATGGTGCTCCATTCAGTGCTCCTCTGCTGGCTCTTCAGAACTCCTCCTAGCTGTATGCTCGCAATCAGCTGCAGAGGTCGGCCTCTACTCACCAGCTGATTGTTCAATTGTGTACTCCACAAGTGGCTATATTCTGTCGGTAGTGATGCTGATATTGTTTGTTCTGACCCATTGGTACCGGGTCCGAGGTTTTGTCTATATCTAGCCAGATTCCCTACTCATGAAGCTGGCTGACTGCCTGTCTGGGGAGGATGTTGCTCATGCCTCCCACAACGTATTAGTAATTATTTGATAGGCCGGATTCTGAAATTAGGCTAATTGTGTGAATACAAAGTGGGCAGTTAATGAGAGGTTTCCAATGTTCTCTCATCTTCTATACAACACATCCGATCTTAGACGCTAGGACCTTCGTTTGGGGTTAGGGTTAGTGGAATCACAACCTATAACTCAATATAGGATCATTAGTTTCACCCTCTTTTCCACCATAATGGTGGTTAGACATCCTCAACTAGCAAGGAATCACAGATTCCAGCATTTTGAATTTAGAGAAAAAGAAGTTGTTGCGATATTAGAAAGCTTTGCAAAATGTATGTATAAACGATATCTTGCTTTTCGAAAATGTTGGACTTGAACGTTATCTGTGTGTGTGTAATGACACTCTGACTCATACCATATATGTTATCAAGCATTCTGGGCTCAAGATTCCGGCACTTATCTATGAATGACTTGATTGAAAGGAAGGTGTCGCTAAAGTACATGGCTCAGGAGAATCACGCTACAATTACTGTCGCTTTGTGACACAATTTTTTTCGAGACATGCCCTACAGCGGAAAAGTATTAGAGGTATCTGGGCCTATCTCCAGACGTCGAATCAGTGATTACATGGCCGGCGCCAGGCTAGTAAAGGAAGTAGGGATTGAGAATGTGAGAAGCGTAAAACGCATCCAATTCAACACACCAATGTAAGCGGGTATAAAGCTATCACTATCATAGACTCGAGTACCGTATACTATAGTTTTCGGCATGAGAGGTCACACTTGTTAGGAATACGAGTGGTGGACGCAAGGGCGCACAATGGTATAATAGTATTATGTATAGATACTAGCTAAGCAAACAGTGCATGAAAAAGGTAAATTTAGCCTCCTGTCCCGAGAATTGTCGCGCATCTAACAAAGAAATACAAGGAAATTAAAGAAAAGCAGAGGAGAGCAAAAAAGAAAAATAAGGACTAATTTTTCTTTTTAGGATTTGGACATCATTTGCTGCGGCGTAGCCCACTGGAGGTTGTAGAGGTTGACGGGACAGTGGCGGCACTAGGAAGAGGGGAAGACGGAAGAACAGGTGCAGCACGGACGAGAGGAGATTACGGCAGGATAGGCGCAGCAAATGGGAGAAGGGGAGACGGTAGAACCGTCGCAGTATCAGTGGTTGAAGGAAGCGGCAGAATGATCGTGGTTGGCGGCGGGGCAGATCCAGGAGTCAGTATCGTTGGAGCTAAAGGAATGGTGAGGGGGGTTGGTGTAGGAGTGGTGATTGCGCCTTGGCGCTACTTTCAAGGAAAAATGCAAAAGGAGTGTCTTGGGTCCCATCGTTACCACGACGGCGACAGGGGGTTTGGATGAACTCAACCATCCAGGTCTGTTCTTTGCGCAGTGCCTGGATTGATTGTTACATCTCCAGCTTGGAAGGCTGCGAGGGCCCGGAGGCCCAACGAGCGGGGAGGTGGAGTGTCGAAGGGCTGGGGGCAAATAGGTCACGGTCCTTATGCTATCAGTATGTTTAGCTATATACTGATTTAATGGGAAGAAAGTTGGGCTCCGAAACTTATATTGTTAGGAGCCCGGGCCAGGTGGACAATGCGCAAGCGTCTTAAGCAGGGTGGTGTGTTAGGTACTTTGTCCGTGATTAGCTAAAGAGTTCAGTGCATAATATTAATTGCAATTAGGTGGGTTAACTTACTACATTGAAATCAATTTGTGATGTGCGGACTAAGGTGGAAGAACACTCGGTCAGCTTACTGTCAGACTCCGGTGTTCCCTCCACCCACTCCTCCCGCGACTCACACTTAGACTCAGACCACCTGTCGGTAATCTCCTCCTCGGCCTCCTCCTCCTCAGCCACCTCTACCACCTTCACCTCCTTTACTTCCTCCACCTTCTTCTCCATGCCCCCCCCGATAACCCCCGCTTGCGAATAGCGATCCGAGACTCTCCGGTCGAAAAAGGTCTTTCTGCAGTTGGCAGGCTGGGGAGTCTGGTTACCATCCTCCTGACTCGCGCCCAGATGTCAGCATATTTATTTGAAAACATGAGCTCACAGAGCAGGAGAGGTTCAGTGGGTGCACGGCCCGGTACAGGTGTGCCTTGACCAGACGCCCTGATGAGATGTTGGGAGCACCCGATTTCCTTGTCCACACGCTGCCTCTTGACCACCGCGAGCACCTCTGCGATACTCGGTGATTCCAAGACCCCCAGGCCACTCCCCAGTCAGGGTCCTCGGGATACCAGGGATAACTAAGGAACATGTAGCCATCGTTCAGCATACCAGTCCGGAGGACAATGTGGATCCCTATTACCCGTAGGCAATAAGGCGTTGACCAATGCAGCTGGGTGACTACTAAAATGTTAGTGCTCGGATATTGTGCCAAGATGGAAAAGGATAGTTACATGGAGGTGGCTCCTTCATCGCCATCACGGCCCGCTCTGTTAAAAGATACTTGTTCATCATCTGAAGTTTCTTGGCGCTGTTCTGGACCAAGATCTTCAGATGACAGATGACTTCGCCCGCGTCATTGGCCCCCTGCTTCCTCCAAACAATCTTGATCCAGTTCACCACTGGGAGAAGGGTACAAGCCCAAGCTATGCTCATTCGGATTTGGGAGTCAGTCAACTGGCGCGGGTCCTAGGAGCGCGCTGTAATGTAGTCCATGATATGCTCGTAACGGAATAAGACTTTGTGAAAATAAAAATAAAATATAAAGTTCAGTTAAGTAATTCTTTACATTATACTACGATTGGTAATAACATTACATTTTTTGGAATACCAAGTTTTTTTATTAACGAGTAAGGAATGTGAATACAGTAATATCCTTGTCCCTC